>NW_026555232.1:0-8386 GCF_021234165.1 Pteronotus mesoamericanus | reverse complement strand
GTGGTATAGTTGAGGGTGGTTTTGGGAACATGTATGCATTCCTAGCTGCCAACCTTTTCGGCATGGCCACCAACGTGTAAACTGTCAAGACCACTGCAGTCAAGGAAGTGACAGCTGGTGAAAAACTATGAAGCTTTCTGATCCCTGTGCAACTACAGCTGACAAAGAACAAACATCTGTAAAAAATTACCTCAACCAGTTCTAGAACCGAAGTTAACATTTCTCTATGTGTGAATGGGCTCCTGCAGTGCATCACAGGGGAGTGAGAGGCATGGGCACTTTTCAAGAGCTCTCCAACATAAATCTTGTAACCACGTGATGGTGTTTTTACAGCACTTGCAAGTTTTTGAGGCCCTCCCTGGGCCTGAGCCTCTGGCCTTCAAGGGAGACCAGGTCAGCAGCTGGCCTGGATCTGTAGCCTCCTGTCCTGTGATTAGGGTCTGTTGTCTCAGTTTCCTTTATGGCCACTTCCTGAAAGGTCCTCACAATCAGGCTCTTGTGGACTGAGGCTATCCTCAGTCTGTAGGCAGCCACTTCTTCTCTAACACATCAGGTTGAAGGTGATGGAGGGGCTCCTTCCTACCAAAGTGGTCTTCTCACCATATGCATAGCAATGTCTGGTGGACTGAGCGTGTGGCTCACTGTCTGCCTAATGACACCTGTGTTAACCTGGAGAGCACATTTCCACATGTCTGGTCTACAATCCATCAGTGACATTCTGTCCCAGAGGAGGGACTGCGACAGACAGTGCCTTTGGCCCTCTGAGAGAGCCTGTGCATCGTCATTCTTGTCTACTTCTGCACCCTGCAGACAAGGGCACAGTGTGTGCAGGCTGAGCCATGTGAGTGGCAGGCAGCATCCTCTCAGCAGGCTTCTGGGGCTGGACAGCCAGGCTCCTTCATTATCTAAAGTGTTTCCAATAAAAGACTATCTTACAGTACAATATGAAATTCATAAAAATAAAAATTTTGTATGCATTAGCATTTTATTTTAATTTTAATTCTTATATTAAATTATTATATTTCCTTATTACCTTTAACACACCTCATAACACCATCCTCCCAGCAGTCACTTCATCGTTTCTCATATCCATGGGTCCTTTCTGAAATTACATTTCCTCCCTGCTACACAGGTATGTCCTATGCAATTGAAGAGCCAAAAATTCCCACAAATGCAAAGACCAGGGGAGCTCTTGAGGGATAGACACATTCGAGAGTCTTTAGGAGTTGATGTTGGGACACGAGACTGTGCACACATTTATTTAAATTTCTTGCTGTGACAGGTCATGTTGAGGGGAACAAGGAGGAGTTAGAAGGGTAAAGGTTAGAGCTAAAGATAATTAGGTAAGTAAGTGACAGCAGATTATGTTGGGGAGTGTTTCCACATCCACCCAGTAAATGAGAAACAAGAGGGTAATGTGTGACAGGGAGCACAGAGACCTGAGCAGTGAAGGTCTCAAGAGGTGATCACAACTGCAGTGGAAGACGTGCCTGTCTGTAGGAAGGAGATGTGTGAGGATATTGTGTGCATGTTTGGGGACAGAGAGACTGAGCTCAGCACACAAGAGCCTGAGCAGAGCAGTGTCCTTCCTTGCAGGGGATGTTTCCAAGAAGCAGGAAGGTGAGAGCACTCAGGGAGGTTCTACCAAGGAAGGGAAAGGACACACAGGAGTGCGGTGTAGGAAATGTCCCCAGGCATGGGGTGGATTCTCACCTGCAAACAGTATAACTTCTTCCTTTTGTGTCTGCACTGAGAATGTGTGAAATCAGAGCCACAAAGAAGGAAGAAGTGTCACTGGATGCTGTTGAGAGCACTGCGAGGAAATTCTGTTCCCAAGGGGAAGCCCCTTCCTTCCCCACTAGGCCCACACCTGATCCTGGGGTGGTTCTCTATGGTTGGTGGGACCTGAGCTCCCCCTGCGGCCCAAGCCTACTGTGTCTCTCGAAAAGGTTTGTCTGGGCTCACACTGACTTCCCTTCATTGTGTCTCTTTTACGGTAATACATGGCTGTGTATTCGGTTCTTAGTCTCTTCAGGTCCAAGTTGACTGTGTTTGTGGACTTGTCTGTGGTAATGGTGGCTCTGTCCTGGAAATTCTGTGCATAGTTTGCATTACCAAAACCTGGGTAACCCCACCCTATCCATTCAAGCCTTTGTCCTGGGGCCTGTCGGCCCCAGTGCATGGTGTTGCTGGTGAAGGCGTATCCTGAAGCCTTGCAGGAGATCTTCACTGTGGACCCAGGTCTCCTCACCTCAGCCCCAGGCTGCACCAGCTGGACCTGGGGATGGACACCTGTGGAGAAGGGAGAGGAGTGGGGTGAAATGTCCCTTGACTGTCCCTGTTTCCCTCCTCATATCTGGGACTGGGGATCCCCTTAACTATAGCCATTGTCACCAGGATGAGGGCTCTCCAGCTCCAGTTCAAGGTGAGGGGATGAGCCTTCAGTACTTCTGTAGGGGAGGGTGTGGCTGTGAGTGATTTCTGAAGGTAAAGACAGGGCCATATTTACCACTCATCATTTGCATAACCATGAAAGAGAACACTTCATAGCTGATTATTTGACTCCACCCGGGGGGAATGTAGAGGACACAGAGACCATGCTCAGGGGGAAACTCAGGGTTCAAGTATGCATAATGTTATTGAACATAAGTCCCCTGCTATGTCCCTGAGCTATGTGGAGACACAGATCCTCTCGTGAAAGAACAATCCCCCCCACAGGACATGATCCTCATTGTGAACCCAACTTTGAGTGACATAGAGAAAATCTGGACTTGTCTGGCTCTGATACCTGAATGTCCTATTGTTGGGCCAGTTTGGATCCAAATGTCTGCCCCTAGAGAGTTGAGAAATTATCCCTTTCCCCAGCTCTTTGCAATTCAGATATAAAGAAGCCATAAAAATACCACCATCGACTTCAGTTCTCATGTCTTTTTGAGTCTGGTAAATGCTCTGATGGAATTGGGTATTTACAGACACCTACTGTCCAATTTAATTTAGATTTTTTTTTTTTTTGTTTTTGTTTTTTTGAGAAAAGGAAGACCCAGGCCCTCAGAGAAGATCCTGCAGCAGCTCCACATGCACCTTTGAAGCCAGTTCCCTGCAATGGGGGATTCTCTCTGGGCTCACAGGCCATTGTCTTGTCATGGCTCAATACTGACTTCAGGATTCTTTTTTAGGGACATCAACTAGTTCGTCATCACTGGACACAGGAAACTGGGTGTAATAATCCCCAGTGACATTGCATGAAGCCCAGTCAACAGGGCTCTAGGAATCCTCAGGGAACCCCATCCCTGGAGCTTCCAGATCACCGACACAGGCAACAACTCTGAGTCCAGAAGTTCTCAATGGTTTTGTGGGGCTCTCATGTGCTCTAGTTCCTCTGCTTTAATTTCCCATCAGAGGATGTTTGCATGTGGTCCTAATACCACTGCAAAACCATTGCTTAATATGGCACATGCACGAAAACACATTGCAGATATTCAAGGTAATGAACACCACATCTCCCTTATCCTTTGATCCTATTCCACGGGCAGGGCCCCCACATGGATTTTAAGCCTCTGTGTTTTTTGTTAGGTGAGTGAGGTCAGCTCTCTGAGGAATATTGTGGCTTTTCGTTCTTACTGGATGTCACATCATGATGATTATATTTTTTTTACCACCTGCCTTATGGACCTCACCACAGAATCCCATATAGAGACAGATTCGCTGGTACAGACAAGAACATCTGTTTTTGTTCTTGCTGTCTGGGAAATGCCACATGTGGTTCCCACTTAAGAATACAGAGAAAGTCCCTATTTCCACAGGACCTTGGGTCTGTGCTCAATTTTTCAAGCATGTGTCACTTACATGTGCCACCACATCATTTCAGTTTGTGCATATGTATCCTGTCTGTTTATCTTGTGATTATAACTTATTATCACCCTTGGGACCTGCATCAAGCAAACATCCTCCTTAGCATATGTGCACAGTAATTTGGTGAGGCAAATAAACATTTTTTTTCTTTAGTAAATGTATCTCAGGAATGTTTCCACATAAAAGACAACTTGCAGTTGGTTATTTTCCAAGAGGAAAATGGAGAAACATTGTTTGCAATTTTAGTCACTGAAGACTGGTGCCCTGTCACTTGTCATCAGCTTAGTCTAGTGATGCAGTCACAGTGAGCTCTGATGCCACGCAGCACTGCTCTATTTTACCCTCAGTAAACTCGGAGTCATCACAAAGCACCAGGACTTTCAATGTTCCTCACAGTTCAAGGACACGGGGTATATTAGTAAACAGCTTTGCCAATTGTAGTGCAACATTCAAATGATCCTCTCTTTGTTCACTGAGTGCCTGACATCCTTTCAAGGAAACATGTGTGGTTGTGAATGGCAAATTTGGGCAAGCTTGCATGCTCTGTGCTTTATGATAGCATTGGTCACAGTCCTCTAGAGAATAAGACCCAAAAATGATATTTACATTTACATTTATATGGAATTGGTGCTCATATTATTGTCAATGCTATGTTCCACAGTCCCATGATGTGCAGGCTGCAAACATCAGACCCAGGACAGTGGCTCTTGCAACTCACCCTGGTGTGATGGCTGGTGACCATGGTGCCCAGGCCTTGGGAAGACCTCTGTCTCAGATCCAGAATTTAGCACACTGGCTAGAATGACTTAATTTTACCTCCTTCACTCTCTGTTCGAGACAGTCCCCCCCAGAGGGAAAGGTGCCCACCTGTATTGGGGAAAATGGTCTGCTTTTCTGACACCAATACAAAGGTAAATTTAACAGTAAACTCAGTATGAGAAAGTCCAGAAATAACTTTCAGCCAGGTCTTTTGTCACATTGTGATCCAACCAGATTAAAACAAAAACTAAAAGTCATAACAAAGATACTAGGGGAAGAGTGTGAAATCAGAGATAATATGCATCTGTTCAATGCACTTAGGGGGAGAAGATGCATTTATTTTAGACTGATCATGGTGATCACTGTCCTAGGTATCTACTTATGCACTTTCACATGGAGAGGGAGCTCCTGAGCCAGAGATGAAATGAAGCCTTAACATCCATGTTCCCTGCCTATAAACAATTCATGGACCCTGGGAATCCCCTGCAGCCCAGTCCCCTTGTCTCCGGCAGGAAGGTGAGTGTCTGGGCTCACAGTGACTTCCCCCCATTGTGTCTCTCACACAGTAATACATGGACATGTCCTCAGCTGTGAGACTGCTCAGTGTTAAATAAACTTGGCTCTCACAGGTGTCCCTGGTGATGCTGAGGTGGGATTTCAGCATTGGGATATAGTCTTTACATCCAACACTCTATATAGTAATGACACTTTCTGGTCCATCCTTCAAATAGCTGGTCCACTGGACATAATACCTCATTAAAGAGAATCCAGGGACAGTGCAGTTGAGGGAAAGGGCCTGCGAGGGCTTCACCAGCCCTCAGCTGCCTCCAGCAGCTACACCTAGGACAGCACACCTGGTGACTAGGACATTCAGCCCCTGTCAGTCACGTGCTCTCACCACCATCCTATAAATTCTTGTCTGCCATGTGAGATACTCAACCTGTGGCATTATCACCAGGCAGAGAAAGAGACCCAGCAGTCTCATCTTCTTGAGGATAGCTCTGCCTTCCCTGAGACTCAGCCCCATGTGAGGAGAGAGCTTTGAGACCTCACAGCCCAGGGGAGTATTTTACCCTGGAGCAGGGAGAGAAATCTGAATGTGGGGCAACCTTTCCAGTATCAGACAGAGATTGAACCAGACACCTTGGTGATTCTGGGACTTCTGTGGGGACATCTCCTCTCCTGAACTCAATCACCATGTGCATATGGGACAGGGGATCACCTGTTTTATGAGGTACATTGGAATTAGATCAAAGGAAAGTCTGCCCTTGCAGTAGAAGAAATTGTGGACAAATAAGTAGGTGACAATTTGGAATTCTCATGAATCTTTCAAACAGATTTAAAAAGGGTTACCATTAGTTCAGATAGTTTCTGTAACCCAACAATCACCATTATTTATTAAAGCAAACTTATATGCAGATAATATGCTCTAAGGTGTAAAATTAAAAAAAATAAACAAACCACTTTCAATATCACAATTTTTTTAATTACATTTTTATCTGAGTAACTTTGTTCCAAATACAGGCAAGAGAGACTCATTTTTTTTATTTGTTTGTGCCTACCGCTCACTGTGCAAACACTACCCTTATGCATGCCCATGGCAAGCTGCAGATTTCTTAAGTACATGAGAAAAAAAAAGTGTTTTTACATGGATTAAAGATAAGAAATAGCTATAGTCATTATGCGTGTGTACATGGAGAATTTTCATATCTTGGAATGATTATGAAATCAGTTTAACTGGCCTGTTTTCTGTCTAGTTTTTTCATTGACCTTGGGGTTCAGAAGACCAGAACTGATGAGATTTCCTTGCAGAGATTTGCTCACAGGAAAGGGAAATTCTACCCTGAGAGGAGACCTCCCTCCCTTGTCTTGAAAAGGGGGATGGTCTCTGTGGTCAGAGTCTGCCTGGATCTCCCACACAGTTTATAGCATTCTTAATGAATAATGAACACTTTATTCTCTCAGATATGTGATTTACATATATATTCTTCATGTGTTGGCTAGCCTTTTAATTTCCATAATAGAATCTTTAGTGGGAGAAAAGTTTTTCATTGTAACAAATATCTATTTATTACACTTATTAAAATGGATCCTGCTTTGGTGTTTCATTTCAACTCTTTACAGAATATGGTCCCACTTCATTGCACATGGACTAAGAATACCCTCATGTGACAAAATGTCACTAAAACTGGTAGAGAAATTGTATTTAGAATCTCAAATATGATTGAAAACAATGTCCAAGAGACCAATGTTCCCTAGCCTGAAGCCCTGACTCTAGTCAATGATGAATTCACTTGATTGGACTTTACATTCTGAGTCTCTCTATGGTGTGCAGCAGCACAAACTGGACTATCCCCCAAGAGATTATGTCAGGTAAAGATCAGGAAGACACAGGTGGAACATCACAGGATTGGGTGAAGCTGTTAAGCAGAGATGACAAGGATATGGTCTGAGAGCTTCCTTCATGAGGATGGCAGAGCAAAGGCTGCAGAGAGGCTGAGAGAGACATAAAGTGATGGACTGGAACTGACACTGAGGGTGTGAACTAACCAGTGAGAACCCTTCACAGAACTGTGTGTGTAGAACTAACATTGGCAAAAGGGAGAGAGGACGGACCTGGTGAGTGAGAAGCCCTGGAGGACATGGCACTCTCAGTGTGTCCAGGAGGAGGAATGGAGGGCCACCCCTGAGTGGGCGGTGGTGTTTTCAACCTTGTTCACTGGCACAGTGGCATATATGTCCTACTGCTCAGGGGGTGCCTGGGAACGGTGTGGCAGAGGTGACACTGTCTCCTAGTTGTCAGCCTGAGTCACACAGCCTACAAGACTCTCACATTAATGAGCTTTTTGTTCATCCACCCAAAACTTGGGGCAGGAAGAGTTCAATATACAGTCAGGATTTTACTTTCTGAGCTGGAGAGGAACATGAGGACAGGAACAATGAGGTCATTTTGCATAATTTGCAGAGTCCTTATTAATGACACACATGGGAGCATCTCTGAGTGATTTGGTATTTGCAACATTTGTGGTATAGCTTTAAGTGGACTAACAAGCCAAATGATAGTTGGAAAGCTATTGAGTAATTAGAAATAATATTAATTTATAATGTGTCACCTTTGACTCTGAAATTTGAAGATAAATTTATATCTGTGTCTCTCTGTTGTACTGTTAAGTTGGAGTGAGATCAAGCCCCATCTTCATTCCTTTCTGTCACTACCATCACTCCTATGATGTCGTTCCCATCACCCCTGAGGTCTCCTTACACTGTTACATTGTTTCTGGACTTGGGTACCTCACTACCCTGTTTATCATCCATGCTGTGCTTTTGTGACAATAGAGGATGTCATTTGGAGAAATAATCAGGTGGGACCACAGGAGGTTCCATTCCATCACAAGCCTTGAAACACACCATTATTTTCCTGCAAAATTCTCATTTATGGCATCATCAGCCCTGTGAAGTTTATGACTCAATAACAGGCATGGGGAAAACAGCATTTTCCAGTTCTATAGCCTCAGACCTGGCACCATGTTCTGAGATTTTTCTCAGCACTGAAACTACAGCTGCTAGGACAGCTGTATTTGCTGTCACATCCAGTTTAAGTTCAGAAAAAAAAAATACTGTTATCCTTCAATACCTGTTTCCCATGCACAAGCCAAATATGTAATTGGGATGTTGTAGGAACTCTCTGGATTTTTGAAGTTATTAATTTGTGCATTAGTTTTTCATTATTGTATTTAGAATTGAGCCCAGTTCTATAGTAAGGTCTCTTTTCCTT
>NW_026555231.1:0-557 GCF_021234165.1 Pteronotus mesoamericanus | reverse complement strand
CACACTGAAGAAAAAAATCAAGTAACATACAAATAATGAAATGATACACCGTATTAATGGAATGCAAGAATTAAATCATCAAAATGTCGATATTACCCACAGACATTTATTCACCCAATGAGGAGCTTCTATTACCCTTATTTCCGCCGAAGATCCGAGTTGCCCCTTGAGCACAGAATCCCATCGAAGCTGCATTTCCTCATGAAACTCCGCCAAGGCACCAGAGAGCTTATTGACCACAGAATGCTAGCTGGGATGGGGTGGACGCTCAGGGGCCAGAGCTGAGGAAAGACCTCTTGTGGCAATTGGAGGGTGGTCCCCTCGCCATTTCCACATTCCTGCCTTTCATGCTCTGGGAATACGGGCTTTCCTCCAAAAGGAGCGCTCGCAAGCAGCGTTCCCTCCGGTGAGAATGAGGACGTGTTCGTGAGAGACAACTCCCGGCCCACTGCGATACCTTCCCTTGCTTTCCCGGAGTGCCGTGGCTCCCACTGCTCCGCTGTGTCTTTCCTCGGCCCCTGAAAGACAACGGCACCAAGTAGTGCTTGGAGAATCTT
>NW_026555230.1:3000000-3174030 GCF_021234165.1 Pteronotus mesoamericanus | reverse complement strand
GGCTGGGGCAGATGCATTTTGGAGCAAGGTTATGGGAAATGCAAGTGAATAACTAGACTGGGTCTACCTCATAGGTGACAACCTTAGGATCCTTGGCTGTGATTTTGGTGCCTCTTGTCAATACCCTCACTTACCATTCTAATGGCAAACTTGTGCATCTCTCTCTTAAAGGAATTCATTGATTCACTCATTTGGTCAGTCAGTCATTTGACAAAACTTTGTGTGCCTCTGATGGGCCAGGCAATATGTAGAGATCGAGCACACAGGTGAATATGCTGCAGCCCTGTGTGTCCCAAGAGCAGCCTTCCATGGATGAGCAGTGATTCCTGTGGTATGATCCTGTCCTTGCTTATCTACATATAAGGGCCTTTTCTTTTGGAGGCTGCCTCATTCTCCTGGCTTGTAATGAGGTTTCCAATTTTTGTTCCTGAGTTTAGAAGGAAATATGGGGAGATGACATTAGGTGTTTAGGTTCTGAGAATTATTGTGGCAGGTGGGTATCTTGAGCCAGATCTTCTTTGCCCCCGCCAGACAGTTTATTTGCTCCATTTGAAGCCTTGAGTTGCCCTGACTGGGCATAGTGACTGCTGATGACCCAGAGAAAATGGTGTAGTGTGGGTTTGCCGAGGCTTGCTCTCAGATGGCCTGAGATGTAACAATGTCCAGAGCTGGGAGGGGTTTGGCAGTGTGGGCCCCTCAATCACTATGTCTGAACATGCTGCCTTTGAAGGAAGAGCATAGGTGATGAAGACTAGATGACGAGAGAGTCTCATTGACATGTTGTATCACCCAACTACAGTGTTCTCAAAAATGATAGTTCAGGAAGCTTTAGGAAAGGGTCCCTCTGTGTGTATGAAATGGTACTAGGATTGACAACAGTAATGTACTGCTTGCTTATTCTGCCATCTGCTGGCCAATTCATACAACTTCACTTTCAATTAAACAGGGTAGGTGATTGGGAGGCTTGATCAGCAAGTAGCTTCCATAGCAGAAAACTTCATGCAGTGCTTGAGGGGTGTGAGTGTAAAACCAAGGTGCTAAGATTAATATGTTGATACATTGTACACTATCTTTCCTTTCCTTTCCCTCTTCTGGCAATTCTTGTCTCTTGATCTTCTAACATTTCCAAGACATAGTTATGTCAGATATAGAATGATGGATATTAAAACAAATAAATTCCTAATACATTACCATGAAAATTTAGCAACTCAGCTTGCATTTTCTTTAAGAAAGAACTATACTAGGAGCCCAGGCTTTGGCTTGGTAGCCCATTGTTTGAATCCCATGAGTCCATGAGAATGGAAGTGCTCCCTTTTTGGAGTGGACATATGCCTCTGAAGTTCATAGGCTGGAGCAGTGTGCAGGGCCCACAGTGAGGCTAGGGTAGGGAATCCATGACTGAGATGGTGGAACGACAAGGTCCAGGGCATGATCTTTGGGGCCTGGGAACCTGGGTTTGGATGTCAGCTTTACTCTTCCTGTATGGTCTTGGCACTTACCATCTTCATGTCTCTCTGTGCTCTCTTGTAAATCAGGTGGCACAGATGTCACACACCTCATAGGGCAGTTGCTGGAGCACAGCCTTACACATCGTGTACTTTCTTGGTGGAGCTTGGGTTCTCAGTCTTTGTTTCTACTATTATAAGTTGGAGGTAATTCCAGCAACAGTGACTATGAAGGTTTTTCCTGATTCCCAGGCTTTGAAAATTTCAGAGTTTTCTAAGAGTGTTTAAGGGACTATAATGCGATCTTGGCAAAAGTCCATTATCCTCATTGAAAGATCTTGATTGTGCAGCATTAAAAAGTGAGATGGCCCTGGCTGGTGTGGCTCAGTGGATTGAGTGCTGGCCTGCAAACCAAAAAGACCATTGGTTCAATTCCCAGTCAGGGCACATGCCTGGGTTGCGGGTCAGGTCCCAAGTTGAGAAGCCTTTGAGAGGCAACCAATCAATGTATCTCTTGCATGTGAATATTTCTCTCCCTCTCTTTCTCTCTTCTTTCCCTTACCTCTAAAAATAAGTAAATATTATCTTTCTCAAAATGAGATGATTGACTAGGATAGTGGTTCTCAAACCTTTGTGGTTATGGAATGTCTTCATCTGAACATAGGTTCAACAGATCAGGGGCAGGCTGCTCATCTGAAGCAAGGTCCAATCCTCACACCCCTTTCCATCTCTTCATAGCCCATTCTTCAGAGAAGCCCATAAAGCAAGCCACATGAGACAATTTGAAAATCAGTGCTCTACATTCATGGGTCTCTAACTTTAATACCTTAGCAATCTTGTCAAATGCAACTCCGATCCCCCCAGTTCTGGAGGAGACCTGATATATTGCATTTTTAATCACATCCAAGATGATGCCCAGGTGGCTGGTCAATGGATAGCATTTTGGAAAGCAAGGGTCTGATCTCAGAATACCTTTTACCTTTCATAGCCTTTGATTTTGAGTTCTTTACCTGATACTCTGATTATATCATAAATTGAAAATTTGTGTAGAATGAGTGTCTCTATTGAGGGCAAAATCTTTGATTATGCCGATGTGGAAACTGACCTTCTAGGACATGAGGAAGACAGCAAGTACTTGTTCCTCTCCCAACTTTGAGTGTATAAAGCATCTGTAAAATATTTTGTGAAGAATACAATTTTGGTTAAGAAGCTGTTGAATTATCTACACAACTAGGGAGAGTTGCACTTTGGTTTGATTGCAATCTGGATCCTAAGGAGGTCTACTTATGAGAGGTAATGGGCACTTTTCTAAGGGAGCTTCTGGCAGAAACAAGTGTGACCTGCTTTCAGATTCTGGCCAAGGCCTGCCTTCATGCTCTTAAGTCTAAGTGAAGGTTTAGAATTGTAGATAGCTGTCAGTGCATCTGGCATCAATGTACTTTCTTTTCTTATTTTTTTTCTTTTTTAAAAATATTTTATTAGTTACGCTATTACAGTTGTCCCAATTTTTCTCCCTTTGGTCCCCTTCACCTAGTACCCCATTCCCTCTGGCAATAACCCTCTTAGTTCATGTCCATGGGTCATGCATGTAAGTTCTTTAGCTTTGCCATTTCCTATACTGTGCTTAACATCCCCCTGTCTATTTTGTACCTACCAATTTGTGCTTCTTCACCTCTGCACCTTTTCCTCTCTTCTCTCTCTTCCCCCTCCCAACTGGTAACCCTCCAAATGATCTTCATATCTATGATTCTGTTTCAATTCTCTTTGTTTGCTTAGTTTGTTTTTTGGATTCAATTATTGATAGCTGTGAATTTATTGACATTTTAATGTTCATAGTTTTGATATTCTTTTTCTTAAGTAAGTCCCTTTAACATTTCACATAACAATAGCTTGGTGATGATGAACTCTTTTAGCTTCACCTTGTCTGGGAAGCACTTTATCTGCCTTTCCATTCTAATGATAGCTTTGCTGATAGAGTAATCTAGGTTTTAAGTCCTGGCTTTTCATCACTTGGAATACTTCATGCCTGTCCCTTCTTGTCTGCAAAGTTTCTTTTGAGAAATCAGCTGACAGTCTTATGGGAACTCCTTTGTAGGTAACTATCTGCTTTTCTGTTGCTGATTTTAAGATTCTCTCTTTTTCTTTAACCTTTGGCATTTTAATTATGATGTATCTTGGTATGGTACTCTTTGGGTCCAACTTGTTTGGGACTCTGTGCTTCTTAGACTTGTATATCTTATTTCCTTTACCAAATTAAGGAAGTTTTCTTTCATTGTTTTTTCAAATAAGTTTTCAATTTCTTGCTCTTTCTCTTCTCCTTCCAGCACCCCTATGATTCAAATGTTGGTACATTTGAAGTTGTCCCAGAGACTCCTTAGCCTATCCTTGTTTGTTTGTTTTGGGTTTTTTTGTATTCTTTTTTCTTCTTCTTGTTCTGATTGAATGTTTTCTTCTTATGTTCCAAATAATTGATTTGATTCTTGGCTTCATCCACTCCACTGTTGATTTCCTGTAAATTTTTCTTTATTTCACTTAGTGTAACTTTCATTTCTGCCTGGGTCTTTTTGATGTTGTTGAAGTACCCAATGAGTTCCTTGAGCATCCTAATAACCAGTGTCTTGAACCCTGCATCTTTTAGGTTGCTTATCTCCATTTTTTTAGTTTTTCTTTCTGGAGTTTTGTTCTTCATTTTGACTATATTTCTTTGTCTCCTCATTTTGGCAGCCTCCCTGTGTTTGTTTCTATGTATTAGGTAGAGCTGCTTTGACTCCCTGTCTCAGTAGTGTGGCCTATTGTAGAAAAGTGCACTGGTAAATTGGATGGGGTGGATGGAGCCTTGGGTAATTGCCACAGCTGGGGCAACCTATGTGAACCAGGTTGATGGAGTCTGAAATATGGGGTTGCTGCTCTGTGGCTCTGTGTGTGGGAGGGCTCAGAAAGGGGACAATGCCACTGCCTGGCCTCTGGAGTTTTGTCTGAGAGGAAGCTGTCCCCTGGCACTCACCCTGATGCCAGATACTTCTGTCTATGCCCGTTTGCCTCTGGTGGCCCTCCACTTGCTGCCCTGATGCTGGAACTCAGAGGCAAGTGATTCTGCATAAGTTCTGAGTCTATTGAGGCTCTTTGAGAGGAAACTCTGAGAATCCCAGAGTCTTCCCCCTCTCCAACCCCACTTGATTTTACAGCCAGAAGTTATGGAGACTTACATTCCTGGCACAGGAACCCTGGGCTGGGTGGAGTGGGGTGGTGAGGAGCTGGGATCCCTTGCTCCCAAGGTATCCCTCCCAATTTTTATCCACCACATGTGGGTGTGGGGCCACCCCTTCTGTGTTTTCACACCTCTGCATGTGCCTCTGGTCTGCGCCCCTCCTACCCATTTGGGATGAATGTAACTTCTTTAATTCCTTGGTTGTTGGACTTACACACAGCTTACTTTTTGACAATTCTGGGTGATAGTATAGTCTAGTTGTAATTTTTACTGTGGTTGTGTGAGGAGGGTGAGCTGTGTTTACCTATGCCTTCATCTTAACTGGAAGTCTCAGGGTACTTTCTTGATAATATTAATGGTATGGCACCTAGAAAAGAGACTTCATGTAAATGGCCTCCATCCTTTCTGTTCAATGCTGAGTTGAGTGCCCCAAGTTCAATGTTGGTAGAGTACCCTGTTTTCTGCATTCTTTGCTGGGACGTTTCTTGTGTGTATCCAGAAGACCAGCTGCTGCTTTGACAGATTATAAGGCTTTGCTTATCAGTCTTTGATTCGGATCAGTAATGTCATGGTTAAAATGGGGAGCCCACTTTAACAAGGAGACAAAAGAAACCGAGTTGCTATAGTGGCCAATGTGTTTAAATGTTATTTGTCCTATGTGAAATATGGTGTGATAGCCAAGTGTTTGTGGTTTTGTCCCCAGCCTTTCATTAAGAAGGATGAAAGCTTTCTCATGGGGACAGAGGTGGTATGTAAACCATCTAAGAAAGGAAGGGAAGATTGAATGCCAAGTAGGTGGGAATCAAACACAAAGGTGTTACTTTTGTGCTAGATTGGCAAGGAGAATATTTTCGTAGATGTGTGGTCTTAGAACTTGCCATTGGGCTCAGTTAGTATCAGGCATGTGAGGAACACAGAAGGAGTGTGCCAAACTTTTCCTCTCCCAAAAGCTAGCATTCTGGTGGCTGGTCCATCAATGCCACCATCAGTGGCCATCAGTGACCCTCATTCATTCCTTCCTTCCTTCCTTGATCTCTTCACTCTTCAGTGTCTGAATAGCTCCTTTGTGCCAGGCATTGGGTCTACAAAGATGGAGAAGACTGGGAACTTTCTCACAGGCCACAGACATGTAGAAAATGTGAGGGGCCTTAAGAAAGGCAACATTCAAAGTATCTGGAATCTCTGATACTTTGGGGCTAGGGCTGTGGAGCCCAGTGCTGGGGGAGGCCTGATAGAGTGCAGTGCATTCCTGTCACTTCCTCCAAATATGCAGTTCACCAAAGGTACTTCTGGAGGGCCTGCATGTGAGCCTTTGCTGGACACCTTTTACAAAGCACAAAATTCTCTTTTCCCAGCCACCTCTCTCCCACTCAGTTCTCCACCCTTGGTATAAAATCAGTAGTGACATGTAGAGTCACCATCGATAGAATCCTTAAGGAAAAGTTTCTGGAAGAATATCCTGTTTTTCTGGTGTTTCCTGAGCTCTCTCAAAGCTGAGGCCTTTGCTTATATAACACAAGCAGATTTCTAACCCCTCTCCACCCAGCCCCACCTTCTGCTGTGATCCTGGCCACCTCTGTAACATAACCATGCTTCTTAAAGCACAACTATGTCCAGGGGTTGCATTGGCTCACAGTGGTTGACATTCAAGTTTCAGAACTTCCCTAGTCTCAGTTTGCCCATCTGTCAAATGATAATAAAAGCAGCCCTCAAGTCATGGAGTTACTACAAGTACTAGATGGACTCTGCCTTAGCCATCAGCTGTACACATCATGAGGCTTTAATCACAATATAGATTCACTCAAGGCAAACCTCTTCTGCCTCCTCAGTTATTGTGGCCCTCTCCACTCCCACATCCTGGAGTCTTTCCCAGTTTTTTCAGCACTGGGTGCATCCACCCTCCACACTGCTCTCTAATGGCAGATTTCCTGCCTCCTCACTTCCTGTATCCTCATGAAGACTCTGAGGCTGGCTTCTGGGACTGATCCTTCTTCCTGACAGCCTCAGAACATTGTCTGTAGTGCTCCTTTTGTGTAAGGTTACATTGGGCAACTTATGTTCTGTGTGTGTATGGGTGTGCTCCGTTACCCCAGCTACACTGGAATGCCTCTGAGGACAGGAGTTTATCTTTGTGCTGTCCCCAGAGCCTGCCTCTGCCAGAGGGGATACTCAGTAGGTATTGACTGATAATGGTGATAAACTGTTCAGTTCAAGTCATCCAGCAGCATTCACCAACATTACCATGCTGAGCTACTGTACCATGCTGGATTTGGCAGATGAGTGAGAGGCCCTGCCCTAGGATCAGTGCTTGTTGGGTAAGAAAGACAAGTATGTCAGTAACCCTCATTTGAGGCAGGCCAAGAAATCATCCACAGAACTATCTGTGAAGAGCTATGAGGCCTCAGGAAAGGCCAGGTTTCATCTCACTGGGAGATCGGGAATCCTTCTCAGAGGCTGTCTCTGAGCTTCACACTGAAGAATGAGCAGGATTTTGAAGGTGGTGATACAGGAATCTCCTCCTGAGAAATCAGCTTTAAGCTGGAGGGCAGGAGATCAGGACAATAAGAATAGCCCAGGCAAAGGAAGAGGGGCAAAGGTGCTACCCATATCTTATCTTCTATGATCCTTGAATCAACCTGGCAAAATAGGTGCTGTTAGATCCAATGGACAGATCAGGAAACTGAGAGCACAGAGGCTGAGAGACTTGGGCTTAAAACTCTCTCAGTTGGATGGGGAGAATTGGGATTCAAGCACAGGATTAGCCAACACAAAGTCCTTGTGGCCACTAAACAAGTTGGGAACACAGGATAGGTACTCTGAGCCTGTTGCCCTGGTCTATGCTCCTAAAGTGTGGGGCTGGTCCTGGACCCCGCATGTATTCTTGGCCAAGTCTCCCTTTGCTACACACGTCATTTCCCATCCGCAAAGCAGGAGGCTCAGCCTCACTGACCTCTCCAGATCTGGTGCAATGCAATTCAGGGTTCTGAATCACATTGTGTGTTCTTGAACCAGTCCATATCTTTCTTCAGTGTGCAGGAGAGACTACTGTAGTTAAATCAAATGAGTATGCATTTCACAGAATATACTTGATCATGGCCACCAAAGATTCAACTTTGTTTACTCACCTATGGCTAGTGCTCTCTTGAGTGCAAAGAGAGTCCAAATCAGAGAGTAGATTTAACGACCTGCTATGTTTCACAGCTTTCCAAAGGCACCATCCTAAAATTTTCATCCCTAATACTACAATTGAGAACTGTCAAATCTATCATATACATTCATCCCCATACTTGAGAATCCTGCTGATGGATTCCTCAGAATAACCTGTGGTATCAGACTTTCCATCAAATCTGCCGCTTGCCTCTGGGGATCTGTGTAGCCCAAGGCCATGTGACTTTAGAGACTGCATATGTCTTTACTTCGCTGCCAATCCCTTCCATATACATGTTCCTACTAGGATAGAGCAGAGCTTGGAGAGGGACTAGTAAGGAGATGATGGAGTGCAATTATCATCTGTAGTCACAGCAAATCTGCTCTTGCTTCCCTCTCTGTCTTTCAGACATTTTAGTGCTTGCTGGTGTTCCCTTCTCCCTCCTTCTCCCTTTCTGGAAAAACTACTTTTTGGAATACCTCATTTTGTAAAATGGCTCTTATTCATATCAAATTAATGCCGAAGTAGTACTGTCAATTTCCCTCTAAAATATAGACAGACCACTGCTTTGAACTGCTTGTACATTAGGGAGAGAAGAGTTGGTTAGAGTAACATGTTCCGAGCATCACAACTATATGCAGAGAGGTAGTTTGGCATGGCTCCTGTGCATTTTCTCCACAGAAGCAAGCAAAGCTAACATTGCTGCAAGGTTTTGCAGTTCACAGCATGCTTGCCCATGGGTCCATGTGTTCTGTGTCAGGAAGAATGCCTCTCCAGGTCCTTTTCCTCATCTTAATACCACATTAGATTCTCCCCAGTCTCCTGAGACTGCATTATCATTTTATTAACTTTAGAGATAAAGCAGCTGAGATTCAAAGAGGGGAAGTGATTTACCTCAGCTTGCACAGTAAGTAACTGAAGCAACACTCAACCAGTCCTTCTGACTCTAACTATGATCATCTGTTCCTTCTTCTCACAGAAGGTGGGAGGTAGACTATAGTACCTAGAAGGCCACTTCACACTTGAGAAACATTTGATACTGTGACTTTACCATTTGGGAATTTGGTATTGACCATTTTAGAAGGTTGTCTTTCTTAGCTGTCTCTTTGGTATCTGGATTGCTCAATTCTATTCTGTGCCTGCCCAGCACAGTTTCTCCCTGCCTGTCGTTCAAGAAGCCTGATTCCTCTGTATTACTTCCTGCTGCTGTCCACTCAATGGCTACTTAAATTCATATTAGATTTCTCACTTGAGCTATGGAAGAAATACAGCTCTTATTTTGGGCCCTTGTGTAGTGTCCCACAATGTATAGAGCCAGAAGCTGGTCTGCGGAAAAATCTTCCAGTCATGATCAGATGTGTAAAATTGGCAAATACAAGTACTCTCCTGTCAGGAATATACTCAGTGTAAATTGTACACAATTATAAACACAACATAGATTTATATTAGTATTGGATATGGGTTGTGTGAGATGGCATTCTTTTTTTAACTTTTTTTTAAATTTTATTTTAATTTATTTTTTCAAATACATTTGTCTCTGACTCCCCCCTACTACTTTCCCTTGCCCCCTCCCTCTTCCCTCCCTCAGCTCTTCCCCTTTGGTTTTGTCCATGAGTCCTTGCTATATGTTCCTTGACTTTCCCCTTCCTTCCTTTTCCCCGCCCCACCTTCTCCTTCCCTCTTGTCTCTGTTGGTTTCTTTTCCTTTCAGTGTTGCTGGTCTTATGTTCTTTGCATCTTTGTATTGTTGGTTAGGTTCCGCTTATAGGTGAGATCCTATGGTATTTGTCTTTCGCCCCCTGGCTTATTTCGCTTAGCATAATGCTCTCCAGTTCCATCCATGCTGTCGCGAAGTTCAGTAGTTCTTTTTTTCTTTCTGCTGCGTAGTATCCCATTGTGTATATGTACCATAATTTTTTGATCCAATCATCTACTGATGGGCATTTAGGTTGCTTCCAACACTTGGCTATTGTAAATTGTGCTGCTATGAATAGTAGGGTGCATAGGTTCTTTTGTATTGGCGTTTTGGTTTTCTTGGGGTATAGTCCCAGCAGGGGAATCACTGGATCGAAAGGCAGTTCCATTTTCAGCTTTTTGAGGAAATTCCACACTGCTTTCCACAGTGGCTGCACCATTCTGCATTCCCACCAACAGTGGACTAGGGTTCCCTTTTCTCCACAGCCTCGCCAGCACCTGTTGTTTGTTGATCTGTTTATGATGGCCATTCTGACTGGTGTGAGGTGGTACCTCATGGTGGTTTTGATGTGTATTTCTCTGATGACCAGTGATGCTGAGCATCCTTTCAAATGCCTCTGGGCCTTCTGTATCTCCTCCTTGGAAAAGCGTCTGCCCAGGTCCTTTGCCCATTTTTTGATTGGATCGTTTGTCTTCTTGGAGTGGAGTCGAGTGAGTTCTTTATATATCTTGGAGATCAAACCTCTATCTGGTGTATCATTAGCGAATATATTTTCCCATACGGTTGGCTCCCTTTTCATTTTGCTGATGTTTTCTTTAGACATGCAGAAGCTTCTTATTTTGAGGAGGTCCCACTTGTTGATTCTTTCCTTTATGTCCCTTGCTTTAGGAGACATATCAGTGAAAAAATTGCTGCGTGGGATATCTGAGAGTTTCCTGCCAATGTTCTCCTCTAGGACTTTTCTGGTGTTGCGACGTATATTTAAGTCTTTTATCCATCTTGAGTTTATTTTTGTGTATGGTGTCAGCTGATGATCCAATTTCAATTTTTGGCATGGAGCCTTCCAGCTCTCCCAACACCATTTGTTGAAGAGGCTATTATTGCTCCATTTTATGTGTCTGCCCCCTTTGTCAGATATTAGATGCCCATAGAGACCTAGGCTTATTTCTGGGCTTTCTATTCTGTTCCACTGGTCTATGGGTCTGTTCTTGTGCCAGTACCAGATTGTTTTGAGTATAGTGGCTTTGTAGTAGAGTTTGATGTCCGGTATTGTGATCCCTCCTACTTTGTGTTTCTTTCTCAAAATTGCTGCGGCTATTCGGGGTCGTTTATGGTTCCATATAAATTTTTGAAATGTCTGTTCTATTTCTGTGAAATAAGTCATTGGTATCTTAATAGGGATTGCATTGAATCTATAAATTGCTTTGGGTAGTGTGGATGTTTTGATGATATTAATTCTTCCAATCCATGAGCATGGTATATGCTTCAATTTATTGGTGTCTTCCTTAATTTCTTTTTTCAATGTTGTATAGTTTTCTGCGTACAGGTCTTTTACGTCTTTGGTTAAATTTATGCCTAGGTACTTTATTTTTCTTCTTGCTATATTGAATGGTATTTTTTCTCTGATTTCTTCTTCTGCTGTTGCATTGCTGATGTACAAAAATGCCTTTGATTTCTGAATGTTGACTTTGTATCCGGCTGTTTTGCCAAATTCACTTATAAGTTTGAGGAGTTTTTTGGTAGAGTCTACAGGGTTCTCTATGTACACTATCATGTCATCGGCAAACAATGATAGCTTTACTTCCTCCTTTCCTATTTGGATGGCTTTTATCTCTTTCTCTTGTCTCACCGCTGTGGCTAGGACTTCCAATACGATGTTGAAAAGAACTGGTGAGAGCAGACATCCTTGACGTGTTCCCGATCTTAGTGGGAAAGCTTTCAGTTTTTGCCCATTGAGTATGATATTGGCTGTAGGTTTTTCATATATGGCCTTTATTATGTTGAGGAATGCCCAATTTGTTCCCATTTTGCAGAGTGTTTTGATCATAAATCGGTGCTGTACCTTCTCGAATGCTTTTTCTGCATCTATCGAGATGATCATGTGGTTTTTGTCTTTTCTTTTCTTTATGTGATGTATCACGTTTACTGATTTGCGTATATGGAAACATCCCTGCATGCCTGGGATGAATCCTACTTGATCGTGGTGGATAATCTTTTGAATGTATTGCTGGATGCGGTTTGCCAATATTTTCTTGAGGATTTTAGCATCTATGTTCATCAGCGAACCTGGCCTGTAGTTTTCTTTCTTTGTAAGGTCTTTATCTGGTTTTGGGATCAGGGTGATGCTGGCCTCATAGAGAGAGTCTGGGAGTCTTCACTCCTCTTGGATTTTTTGGAAAAGTCTGAGAAGGACAGGGGTTAGCTCTTCCTTAAATGTTTTGTAAAATTCTCCTGGGAAACCGTCTGGCCCTGGGCTTTTGTGTGCCGGGAGTTTCTTGATGACTGCTTCAATTTCCCCAGCTGTTATCGTTCTCTTCAAGCTTTCTGTTTCTTCCTCCTTCAGTGTTGGCAGATTATACTTTTCTAAAAGTTTGTCCATTTTATCAAGATTTTCAAATTTCTTGGCATAGAATTGTTCATAGTAGTTTCTAATGATCCTTTGTATTTCTGTGGTATCAGTTGTTATTTCTCCTCTTTCATTTCTGATATTATTAATTTGGGTCCTCTCCCTTTTTTTCTTGATGAGTCTGCTTAAAGGCTTATCAATTTAATTTATCTTTTCAAAGAACCAGCTTCTGGATTGGCTGATCCTCTGAATTGTTCCTTTTGTCTCTATGTCATTCAGTTCTGCTCTCATCTTGACTGTTTCCTTCCTTCTCCTTGCTCTGGGATATATTTGTTTTTATTTCTCTAGTTCTTGAAGTTGTAGTGTTAGGTCTTTTATTTGAAATGTCTCTATCTTTTTTAGGTAACCCTGTATTGCTATGAACTTCCCTCTCAGGACTGCCTTTGCTGTGTCCCATAGGTTTTGGACTGTTGTCTGTTCATTTTCATTTGTTTCCAGAAATTTTTTGATATCTTCTCTTATGTTATTATTGACCCATTCATTGTTTAATAGTGTACTGTTCAGTCTCCATGAGTTTGCAAGTTTTTTAAGTTTCTCTTTGAGGTTGATTTAGAGTTTCAAGGCCTTGTGGTCTGAGAAAAAGTTTGGTATTATTTCGATTTTCCTGAATTTGCTGAGGTTTGCTTTGTGCCCTATCATGTGGTCTATCTTTGAAAAACTGCCATGAGCATTTGAAAAGAATGTGTATTTTTCTTCTTTGGAATGTAAGGTTTTATATATGTCAGTTAAGTCTCTTTGATTCAGTGTGTCATTCAGCGCCACAATATGTTTATTAATGTTTTGTTTGGACGATCTGTCCATTTTTGACCGTAGGGGTGTTGAAATCCCCTACGATCAGTGTGTTGCTGTCTATATCTTTTTTGAAGTCATCCAACAATTTCCTTATAAACTTGGGGGCTCCTATATTGGGAGCATATAAGTTTACAATGTTGATGTCTTCTCGATAGATTCTTCCTTTAAGTATTATGAAGTGCCCCTCTGGGTCTCTCTTTATGGCCTTTGTTTTGAAATCTACTTTGTCTGATACAAGTATGGCAACCCTGGCCTTTTTCTCTTGCCCATTTGCTTGGAATATTTTTTTCCATCCCTTTACTTTCAATCTGTGTAGGTCTCTTGCTCTGAGGTGGTTCTCTTGTAGGGAGCATATGTGTGGGTCATGGTTTCTTATCCATTCAGCTACCCTGTGTCTTTTGATTGGGGCATTTAGTCCATTCACATTGAGAGATATTACTGATAAAAACTTACTCATCTTTTCTCTTTGTACCTGTGTTCCTCTCTCTCTCATTCTTTTCCTTCGTCTGCTTAAACCAGTCCCCTTAGCATATCTTGGAGTGCTGGTTTGGTAGAGATGTATTCTTTTAGGCTTCTGTTGTCTGGGAAACTCCGTATTTCCCCTTCTATTTTAATAGAGAGCCTAGCTGGGTAGAGCAGCCTTGGCTGTAGGCCCTTGCTTTTCATGGGTTGGAATATTTGTTGCCATTCCTTTCTGGCTTGTAGTTTTTCTGTTGAGAAGTCAGCTCCTAGGCGTATCGGCGCCCCCTCTTATGTGACTTTCTCCTTCTCCCTTGCTGCCTTGAGGATTCTCTCTTTGTCTTTGACATTTGCCATTTTAATGATGATGTGTCTTTGAGTGGACCACTTTGAGTCCCTCTTGAGTGGGGTCCTCTGTGCCTCCTGGATCCACGAGAGCCTTTCTCTCCTCAAATTAGGGAAATTTTCCATCATTACTTTTTCGAGGAGGTTCTGTATCCCTTGCTCCTCTTTTTCTCCTTCTGGGATCCCTATTATACAGATATTATTGCATTTCAGATTGTCCTGCATTTCCCTAAATGCCTCTTCATTCTTTTTGAGTCGTTTTCCCATTTCTTGTTCTTTCTGGGAGCTTCTTTCTACGTTGTTCCCCATCTCACTGATTCGATCCTCGGCTTCATCCAGTCTCCATGCTTTGGATTCCTTCTACTGTGTTCTTCAATTCAGAAATGGTATTCTTCATATCCTCTTGTGTCTTCTTGATAGTTTCTATGTCCTTTTCCAGGCTGATATAGTTTGCTGTAAGATCCTGATAGTTTCTCTGCAGTTTCTCATAGTTCTCTTTGAGCTGGCTGAGCACATTGAGCTTCCTTAGAACCATTGCTTTGAATTCAGTATCTGATAGTTCCCTTGCCTCTATTTCATTTAGCTCTCTCTGTGGGGAGTCCCCTTTTCCACTCATTTGAGGGGAACTTCTTTTTCTTCCCATTTTTGTGAGAGTCTGTTAAGTATTTTTGTCCTTTACTTTTCTTTCTGGGCCTGCCTCTGATGATGTCAGTTGTTGACCCTATAGGACCTTGGGTTGTTTGTTTGAGCCTTCCAGGAGTCTAATGCCTGTGTCTGACTCCTGCTTGGAGCAGCTCTGGGACCCCTTCCGTGAGGGCTGGGCTATTTTGGGGGATCTCTCTGCATTCTCACGCTGGGTCCTTCAGCCCGCTCCCAGCGCGGCAGGATCCCCCTCCTGCCTGGGCTCGCCTGTGCTTGCTCCAGACCAGGGGGCTTATTCGCGACCTCGCGTACTCATATGGCCCCCCTGGCACGCGAGCTCCATGGCACTGGTCAGTTTAGCGTCTTCTATTGTGTATTTTCCCCACTTTTGGCTCTTTGGGTGCGTTGCTTGCGCTGGTCAAATGGGGACTACGGAAATGGGAGGAAGTCAGCTCCAGGACTCTCCGGTTAATGCTGTCTCTGTTCTCTCCTCCAGGGACTCTGGACAGCTCTACTAATTTTGTGGGCTGCTCCACAATCATGGGAGGGCGGGTCAATTTAGGCCTGCCCTTGCAGCTCTGTGCACTCCTTCACAGGCCATATAGGTGCCAATCTGTGGGAGGCCTTGCCGGCCGGTGGAAGCATTCGCCAGCCCGCACGGGTTACACACACGCTCGCCAACCCTTGCCGGTCACTTAGCACAAGTGTGCGCGCCTGCACTGGGTGTTTTGGGGGTGTCTATGTGTGCCTTTCGGCTTTTGGCTCTTTGGGGGTGTGGCCTCTTCCCGCGCAATGGAGACTACAGCAAGGAGAAGGAGTCGGGATTCCCGGTTCCTCCACCCGTTTTTCCCCCAACGCCTCAGTTTCTAGTCTCTCCTCAGGGGTCTCTGGGCAGTTCTGTGACTCGTTCAGCCAAGGATCCACCTCCTGTGCAGACTGCGTTTCAATCACAGGCAGTCTGGTTCCTGTGCGCCCTGCTTCTGCCTCTTTGGGGTCACGCTTTTCCAGCCCACAATGGAGAGTACAGAACGGGGAGGGAGTCGAGACTCCCCGGTTCCTCCTCCCATTCTTTCCCCAACGCCTCTGTCTCCAGTCTCTCCTCAAGGCTCTCCCAGCCATTCTGCACTCAGCTCCGCAGCTCACACATGTGCAAGCTGTGTGCGGAGCTCACAACAGGCAGGTTAATTGAATCCCTTATGCCTGAGCAAGATAGTAGCTGCAGGGTGGGAGGCATACCATCACCGGGGCTCCACTGGCCACCGTGTCAGTTCTCTTCACAAAGTTTTCCTCACCAGTCTTTTCCCAGGCACCAGCCCACCCCGCTGCCGCCTCTACCCAGAGATCAAGGAGGGTGGCTGCCACTGCAGCTTTTGCGTTGGCCCTTTAAATGTCTCTTTGCATCCCCAGCCACCTGTCTCTGGCAGAGAGCGCCCCTAAGCTTTTCGGGGTTGCGTTTTGTCTGTATTTTCTTGGCTTTAGCTGTTGTAGTTTATGGGTTCCTGTTTGTGATTCAGACCCCGTTCTTCTCGGGGGAAGCTAACTGGCCGTTTCAATGTCCCTCTGGTGCCAGTGCCCGTGGGCACCCAGCCCACCCTCTGGAGCCTCCACCGCACTTCTCACCCGTTGGGATGTGTGAGAGTCGAATCCACTGTCCGCGGCACCAAGGCTCCTCTTCCACTATCGCTCCACTGCTTTCCAGGTGGTTACTCCCTTATTTAGTTGCAATTCCAGTGTGGTTTTGGGAGGAGGTCAGTGTGACTCCCATTCACTCCTCCGCCATCTTCTCTCCCCCCTATTTTTGTTTTTTTATAATGTCTATTTCTCCTTCATTTTAAAAATTAGCTGTGGAACTATAATTTACATACTGTACAATTCACCTCTTAAAGTGTACACCTCAATAATTTTAATTGACTTTACAAAGCTGTGCAACCATCACCCAAATCCAATTTTGTTTTTAATTATATTTTATTGATTATGCTATTAAAAATTGTCCCAATTTTCCCCCTTTGCCACCCTCCACCCAGCACCCCCCACTCCCTCACGCAATCCCCCCACCACTGTTTATGTCCATGGGTCATGTGTATAACTTTTTTGGCTACTCCATTTCATATACTGTTTTTCACATCCCCGTGGATATTCTGTAACTACCTATTTGTACTTTTTAATCCCCTCACCTCTTCACCCATTCCCCTACATGCCCCTCCCATCTGGCAACCATCAATATGCTCTCCATATCCATGGTTCTGTCTCTGTTCTTTTTGTTTGCTTAGTTTTTTAGATTCTATTGTTGATACATATGTATTTATTGCCATTTTATTGTTAATAATTGTGATCTTTTTCTTAAATAAGTCCCTTCAACATTTCATGTAATAATGGTTTGGTGATGATGAACTCCTTTAGTTTTCCTTGCCTGGGAAGCTCTTTATCTGCCCTTTCATTCTAAATGATATCTTTCTTGGGTAGAGCGATCTTGGCTGTAGCTCTCTGCTTTTTACAACTTTGAATATTTCTTGCCAGTCTCTTCTATTCTGCAAAGTTCCTTTTCAGAAATCAGCTGACAGCTTTATGAGAATTCCCCTGTAGGTAACTAACTTCTTTTCACTTGCTGATTTTAAGATTCTCTCTTTATCTTTAACCTTTGTCATTTTAATTATGATATGTCTTGCAGTGTGCCATTTTGCATCTATCTTATTTGGGACTCTCTCTGCTTCCTTGAATTGCATATCTATTTCCGCCACCAAAGAAGGGAAATGTACTTTCATTATTTTTTCAAGTAAGTTTCCAATTTATTGCTCTTTCTTTTCTCCTTCTGGCACTTTTGTGATGCGAATGTTGTACCTCTTGAATTTGTCCCAGAGACTGCTTACACTATCCTCGTTTTTTGTTTTTGTTTTTGTTTTTTAATTGTTTTTTCTTCTTGTTGTTCTGGTTTGTTGTTTTTGCTTTCTTATGTTCCAAATCATTGATTTGATTCTTGGCTTCATCCACTCTACTGCTGTTTCCTTGTAAATTGCTCTTTGGTTCAATTATTGTATCCTTCATTTTATGAGAGGATCTTTTTTTATGATGTTGAGGTCCTCACTAAGATACTTGAGCATTCTTATGACCAGTGTTTTGAACTCTGCATCTGATAGATTTATTATCTCCATTTTGTTTATTTCTTCTTCTGGAGTTTTCATCTGTTCTTTTATTTGGGCCATGTTTCTTTGTCTCCTCATTTTGGCAGCTTCTCTGGGTTTGTTGCTTTGTAATAGGAAGAGCAGCTATGACTCCCTGTCTTGGTAGCGTGACCTAATATAGTAGGTGTCCTGTAGGGTCCAATGGCACAGCCTCCCTTATCACTCAAGCTGGGTACTTGAGGTGCAACCTTCATGTGGGCTGTGTACACCCTTCTCTTGTAGTTGAGCCTTGATAACTGTTGGAAGGTCAATAGGAGGGATTTACCCAGGCCAGTTAGCTGCAAGGACTGGCTGTGACCGTTCACCACTAATCTCCACCCTCTTTGGAGGATCAGCTGTGCAGAGGAAGGATGCTGGTGCTCTGACATGGTCTGTAGCTGTGTTCTGGGTGCACAGGCTCTGGGGTTTCTTGGGTGGTGCAGGACAAGGTTGGCATCAGCTGTGCTCTTCCTGGGGCCAGTCTGCCTGAGCTATAAAGCAATCTGAGATGGCTGCTATTTGTGCTGGGCTTGGAGATTCCCAGGTGAAGCCAAAGTGTGAATTTAGGCTGGTTGCACTAGAGCCAGTCCTGGGACAGCTTAGCAAGAGGTGCAGGGGAGCTGAGGGCTCACTGAGGCCTGCTGTTGCTAGTTTGAAAGGATTTAGGAAGTTGTGAAGCACGAGCCAAGACCAGCCATTCATATGGAAAAGTCTCAATTAACAGCTTGTGTGGGCCCTTGCACTGGGTGGGACAGAGTCTCTGTGGATCTCCAGGGCAGAGCAAACAATGTTAGTTAGGTTGATGGAGACTCAGATATGGCACCAGCCTGCTGGTTCTGTGGATCTGTGGGAGGGGGGCTCAAAAAAGGGACAATGACCTCTGCTCATCTTTCTGTCTAGAAGAAAGCTGTCTCCCAGCTCCCACCTTGATGCAAGACACTTCAGTTCCTCCCTGAATGTCACTGGTACCTTTCAAGCCACTACCCCAGTGCTGGAGCACAGAGAGAGTGAGTCTGAGTAAGTCCATGCATGGGTTCTTTAAGGAGAACTGCTTGGCACTCCAGAAGTTTCTTCCAGTGACTCAATCTCCACTGTTTTTTGCAGCCAGAAATTAGGGGGACTTATTTTCGGGGAACTTATTTTCCTGGTACTGGAACCCTGAGCTATGAGACCTGGTGTGGGGCTGGGACTCCTTGCTCCTGTGATATTCCTCCCAACTTTTTATCCACCACATGAGAATATGGGATCAGCCCATTGTGCCCACGCTTCTCCTACCAGTCTGGATGGATATGGTTTCTTTAATTCCATAGTTGTCAGACATCCATACAACTTGATTTCTGATGGTTCTGAATGATGGTTGTTCTATATTTTAGTTGTAATTTTGATGTGGTTATTTGAGGAGGTGAGCTGTGTTTACCTATACTGCCATCTTGACCAGAAGTTCCTCCATTGTCAGCAAGGTCACTTTCCTTTAAAAGAAAATCCAGCTTTAGAACATGGCCATTACCCCAAAGATTCCTTGTACTGTAACTCAATTACCTTCCATCCCTTAATCCCAGGTAACCACTAATCTACTTTCTATGCCTCTAGATTTTTCTTCTTTGGAGTTTCATATAAATTGAATCATATAATATTGAGTCTTTTGCATCTGGCTCCTTTCACTTTGCATAGTAAGGTTCATCTGTGTTGTGGCATATATAAAAGTATATTGTTCTTTTGTATTCCTTAATAGTCTTTCATTGTATGGATATACCAGTTTTGTTTATCTGTTTATTAGTTGATGAGAACTTGAATTTTTTTGCTTGTTGGCTGTTGTGAATAATGCTTTTATGAGCATTTGCTTGTCAGTCTTCGTGTGGACATATTTTCATTGTACTTCCTATCTAAGAGTGAAATTGCTGGTTTACACGGTAGATTTATTATTTTTTTTTCTTTTTTTTAATTAATTTATTTACTTTTTAATACATTTGTCTCTGCCTTCCCCCCACCTCTTTCCCTTGCCCCCTCCCACCTTCCCTCCCTCAGCTCTTCCCCTTTGGTTTTGTCCATGAGTCCTTGCTATATGTTCCTTGACTTTCCCCTTCCCTTCCCTTTCCCTGCCCCCCCCCTTCCCTCTTGTCTCTGTTGATTTCTTTTCCTTTCAGTGTTGCTGGTCATATTTGCCTTGCTTCTTTGCATTGTTGGTTAGGTTCCGCTTATAGGTGAGATCATATGGTATTTGTCTTTCGCCCCCTGGATTTATATTTCTCGTTAATTTTTTTCCTTTCAGTAAATTAAACTACCTTTAGAAGAGGTTGAATAAAGTATTTAAGGTACAATATTTGCATAATACTATTCATTCTCTATTTTGTTCAAGGTGATGGTTTTTTATAATGTGAAACTACTCCTGTGTCAGCAGATAATTATCTTATACATCAAAACTACAATGTACTATGTTTTACATTTTAAGGAACTGTTTTCCAAAATGGTTGTATCATTTAACATTGGCACCAGCAGTGGCCCCTTAAATCTTTTAAAGATTTTTTTCTAAATATACAATTCTGACCTGCATCCCTTTCTGATAAGAAATCTGATGAATTCTCATCTTTTTTCTTTCTATGTATTATTTCTCTTTTCTCTGGTTGCTTTCAAGATTTCCCCTTATATTTTATTTTCAGTATTTTGAATACCATATGATGAGAGGTGGTTTATTGTGGGGCTCTGAACTTGTGTAATTGCAGTTGGTGCCTGTCATTTAATCTTGGGAAATTCTCACCCATACGTTTTCATAAAATAATCTACCCTCTCTTTGTTCTGGAATTTCAATTATACTCAAAACTGTTTATATTATCTTCATTACTCTTTTCTGGTTTTTTTAATTATATTTTTTTTCTTTTTTTTTCAATTTGGGTAATTTCTATTGACTTGTGTTTGAGTTCACTGATTCTTCCTTTGTCTGTGTTGAAATTACTGGTGAGCCCATTGAATGAATTATTTCTCTCTGTGTTTTTCATTTCTAGCATTTCCATTTGGTTCTTTCTTGGAGTTTGTGTTTTTCTGATTCCTTTTCCTGCTGATCTGGCATGATGTCCACCTTTTTCATTCCAGCCTTTAACATATTTATTTTAATTATTTAAATTTTTTTGTCTGATAGTTCCCATGTCTGTATCATATCAAATTACGGTTCCAATTATTGCATTGTTTTTTGGGAGTGCGATTTTTCTTGGCTTTTTTTTGTCTTAATTTTTTTTTTTTTGTTTGAAGGCTAACATCTTGTATAAGACAGTAGGAACTGAGTAAATTGTTTTTATGCCTAGAAATGAACACATATTTCCTCCTGCCAGCTCTTCAGAGCAGAGTTTTGACTTAACCTGGTTAGGAATTGGACTGTGTTTGAAGTTGTTGTTGGTGTGTCTACCCTCAGTGCAACACAGGCTTCAAATTCCTACAGTGATTTCCTTATGCTTAAGGTAAGTTTTGGTGTTCCAGGGCTATGTTTTTTCAACACTGATCTTTAGGTCTCCTTTTACCCTGTGCCTCAGATCATGTCTTTGCATGTTTCTCTTCCTCTTTTGTTCCTTTCCAAGTAGTATTCTGCTGTTACTAGTTACTTGAATTTGTTTGCTTTGTGAGGTGGGAGGATTTTCTGTTGCAGTTTTGTCCATTGTTTGTGATGTCAGCTGTGCGTTTGTCACATATGGCCTTCATTATGTTGAGGTACGTTCCCTCTATTCCCCCTTTGCTGAAATGTTTGATCATAAATGGGTGCTGGATTCTGTTCAATGTTTTTCCTGCATCTACTGATATAATCATATGATTTTCATCCTTCATTTTGTTTGTGTGGTATATCATGTTAATTGATTTGTGGATCTTATAACAAGCTTGCATCTCAGGAATAAATCCCACTTGATCACAGTGTATAACCTTTTAAATATATTGCTGGATTTGGTTTGCTAATCTTTTGTTGAGGATTTTTGCACCTATAATTGTCTCTTTTTTTGTAGTGTCTTTATCTGGTTTTGGGGTTAGAATAATGTTGGCCTTATAAAACGAACTTGGGAGTCTTTTTTCCTCTTGAATTATTTGGAATAGTTTGAGAAGGATAAGTGTTAGTTCTTCTTTGAATATTTAATAAACTATCTGTGAAGCCATCCTGTCCAGCACTATAGTTTGTTGGAAGTTTTTTTATTACTGTTTCAATTTTATTTGTTGTAATTGGTCTGTTAAGATTTTCTGTATTTTCTCAATTCAGTTTTAGCAGATTTTATATTTCTAGGAACTTATCCATTTCTTCTGGGTTGTCCAATTTGTTGGAATATAGTTGTTTGTAATATTTTGTTATTATCCTTTGCATTTCTGTAGTCTCAGTTTTTACTTTTCCTATTTCATTTCTGATTTTATTTATTTGAGTTCTCTCTTTTTTTCTCTTCAAGGTTTTTCAATCTTGCTTATGTTTTCAAAGAACCAGCTCTTTGTTTCATTGATCTTTTGTATTGTTTTCTTAGACTCTGTTTGGTTTACTTCTGCTCTCATTTTTATTATTTCCTTTCTTCTACTCCAGACTTTGGTTATTGTTCTTTTTGTAGTTTTTTCAAGTATAAAGTTAGATTGTTTATTTGATAGTTTTCTTTCTTTCTTTTTTTTCTTTTTCTTTTTTTTTTTTGTGGGAGGAAGGGAGGTAGGCCTGTAATGCTATGGATTTCCCTGTTAGGACGGCTTTCTCTTTTCTTGTAGATTTTGGTTGTTGTTTTCTCATTTTCATTTGTTTGTTTCCAACTATCTTTTGAATTCTTCTTTGATCTCATTGTTAACCCATTCATTGTTTGGTGGCATGTTATTTATCCTTTTTGTGTATTTTTCAGTGTTCTTCTTGTAATTGATTTCTTGTTTCTTAACATTATAGTCAGAGAAGATGCTTGATATGATTCAAGCTTATTAAACTTATTGAGAGTTATTTTGTATCCTAACATGTGATCTCTTCTAGAAAATACTCCGTTTGTACTTGAAAAAATGTATATTCTGCCACTTTGGGGTGAAATGCTCTGAAGATATCAATTAAATCCATCTTGTCTATTGTGTCATTTAAGGCCACTGTTTCCTTATTGATTTTTCTGTCTGGAAGATCTATCCATTGATGTAAATGTGTTTTTCAAATCCCTTAATTGAATCTTTCTCTGATGTTGTCTGCATATTTGTACTAGGTGTGTTGGTTCTGGGACCTCTTGGGATGGATTCTAGTGCAGTCAATATCAGACACTGTCTATGACTGGCCCTGGGCAACCTGTTTGGAGCTACAAAGTCATCCACACTTTGTGTCTGCCTCTTCAGAGCCTATGTGTTTGTGAGAAACACCAAGATACTCACCAAGGCCAGTTTCCACCAGCACCAAGTTGGGGACATATCAACAAAAGGCCTAAGGCACCTTGAGATCTGCCTCCTCCTGTCTCTGGCTGCCTCCACCTGCTGGCTGCTTATTAGGATCAGTCACTGAAAGAGCCTCTGATGGTACTTGACTTGCATAAGGTAAGTTCTCAGTGAGTTACTAGGTAGGGGGTGAGTGGTGTTCACATGATGGATACAGGTTCAAACTTGGTGTCAGTGCTGCATCTGAGACAACTAAGCAAAAGTCCCAGAGTACACCAAGGCTAACTGCCAACTTCCAGGTGCCCACAGACCTTTGTATTAGGGAAGAATCTCTGAGAGTTGTTAGGGTGCAGCCAGCAGTTTATCAGGCCAAAACAGACCATGATTTGGCCATGTGAAGGGAGAGCTTTACACTGGTAAGGCATGTGAGGGAAAAATGGCCCCAGCCCTAGAGCCACACAACTCAGCCTGTCCTGGATTCTGCCCAGACCTCCTCGAGAGCCTGAGATTGGCAGGGAGAGCCACCCAGAAAGCAGAAGGTGAGACCACCATGAGTCCAAAGGGTTGGGCTAGTGTATTTCCCATATGAGGGAGGTGCTAGTCGGGCTCCCAGAAATGTGGAGGCATGGTCCCTTGCCCAGAACTACAAAACTCAGTTATTGACCCCTCTGTGTCTGCCCGTACCTCTATACCTCAGGACCAAGCAGCCTCCTTCACAAGGCTGGAGCTCCACAGGGAGGAGCAACAGAGAGTCTGCAGGGTGGGGCTCCTGCATTCTCTCAGGCTGATTCTCTAAGAAGGGGAGTATTCTACCCAAGAAAGATGGCATCTGTGGTGTGAGAGAGAGACTCAGCACAGGGGCCCTGACAGCTGTCCCTTCAGCTCTCTCCCCAAAACCACAAACCCCTGTCTCTCCTCACATGACTCTCATCAGCTCCACTCTGCCTCCACCAGAGCCCAGGGTAAGTGGCTGTGAACTAGATTTTGTGTACTGGCCCTTTAAGAGGTTGCCTGTGTCTTTAGCAGATGGCTGTCTCTCCCTAGTGGTCAGAATCCCCTCAGATTTTCATATCCAGAGGTTGTGTGGGTGCCTCTTTCTGGCTCTGATGCCCTGGGCTGGGGAGCCTGGCATGGGGAAACTCCTTGTTCCTCAGGAGGAACTTTTGTGGCTGAGAAATTCCTCTGCCTGTGGTACCAGGGCCAGCTGTTTTCATGTTTCCACCCTTCCTACAAGTCTCAATGTGGCTTCTGTAAATCTTTATTTATAAGACTTCTGTCCAGCTAGTCTTCAGTTGGTTATTCAGGTTGATTGTTCTATATTTAAGTTGCAATTCCAGTTTGTTCCTGGGAGGAGGGGAGTGTAACTTCTACCTAGTCTGCTGTCATCTTTGATCTCTGCTAACAGTAATTTTGTTGAGTGGAGCACAGGCTTATCATGGGAGAATTATATCAAACATGTTTGGAAAGTTAGGTTGGGGCCACATTTTTGAAGGTCTTGAATACTATACTGAGTTGTTTCAATTTTTTCAATAGCCAGTTTAGAGACTTTGAAGTTTTTTGAACAGGGGTTGGAGAAGAAATATGAAATGCCCAGAGTTAAACATTGAGAATATTAATATGGCAAAAAATGTGTAGGTTTGGCCAAATTAGGGAAAGTGAATATAGGCAGTTCAGTCATAAACTTGCAAGAATCTAGAGGAAAGGTGTTATGGAGGTTGTCCCACTTTGTTGTGAGCTCTGTTATTGTGATGGTGTTTAGAAGCAGGTGAGGTGTTACCTTTTAAGTTCCACAGACTTTTTAATTATGCTACCTAGAATTTCTCCTGGCACAAATAAAAAAAATGATCCTGTGCCTTGCCCCTCAAAGGTGCTTGTCCAGAATGGGCTTCTCAATTTGTGTATAGCATAGTACTCTTGGCATCATGAAATCTGTGGTTTCAGGAAGCTCCAAGTCCAGATTGACTGTCTCCGGTTTATTACATTGAAAGAAAGAGCATCACTTGACACAAACCAAGTCTGAGCTATTTAACTCACACATGCTTTCAGGCTTGCTATGTGTGGCCTTGAGAAATTGGGCCTCATCTTGGCCTCATCTTACTCTGATGTTAGAGGAAATTGTGTCATTTCCCAGTGCTCAGTTTTACAGCCACTATTTGGCTTATATTCGAAGTGGGGAATATAAGGACTGCACAATTTTGACCTCAGTTTTCTGTTCCTGGTAGGTTTTTTTTTTTCTAAAGCAATAGTCTGTGGCTTGGGACACACAACAAATATTTAAAGGACTAATTTGTTTTAATGAAAAAAGTTTTTTTCCATACATTTCATTGTATGAACTTTTAGCAAAGGTAATTTCTCCCCTTATATACTTTTCATGGTTGACAAATTCCATCATCTCTGCACTAAGAGAAATAATGCTGAAATGGTTGAATCACTTTCAAGTTCTGGGAACACCATAGCATACCAGGAACACCTTGAATAAGCATTATGAAACTTGACCCTTATGGTTAATTTGTAAGCCCTTGGCAGTGAGATAGGATGTGGTCCTTTACTTTGAAAAAAAGGAAACACATCATGTCAATGGTAAATTTGTATATTGATGCCATACTGACTTAATGCTCCCATGTCCTTACACAGACAATTCATCTGGTCCCCACTGTTCCACTTATTGTGATGATTTTTTTTTTATTTCAAAGATGTGTTTGAACCTTGTCATTTTAATTTTGAGCCACTTTCATCACTGCTCATGAAAACTCCATTCCACTAGGTGGCATTCTTACATATTAACTACTGCAGCCTGTACTCCACAGGCAGTGGCTAAGCCCTGGGCTGCACTATGCTTTTCTGTGAGGATGACATACTTCTGGGTTGCTGGTATTCTTGTTCCTCTGCTCTTATGTCAGGCACCAAGGTGCTGTCCTATATCTGCCGACCTTTCAAAGTCTCATAAATATTAATTGAATGTCTACTCTGTTTTATTCAAGTGCTGTGTTTTAGGCACAAATGCAAGATTTGACATAAACCACAGTTTGGCCTTCCAGTAACTCACAGTCTAAAAGCAGGGGAAGATGGCATAAGAGGACCATGGCAGGGAAGAGATGCTTCTGACTGGAGACTATGCATAACTGGTGGTTCTGTAGACCTAGAGGTACATTACCCTGATTTTGGGGGCTTTTGGTATAGGGTGAGGAGCTGCCTGGCATGTAGTGGAATGGAGAGAATAACATCACTGTATTATTTCACTGGAAGTGCTCCCATGTTCAGCCCTAGAGACCAGGGTAGGAAAGCACTGGCCATGAATGCTCTCTCCCATTCCAGAAACTGAGTGGGCTCTCCTATAGTCTCAGAGACAGAAGATCAAACATGTCCCCACTGTTCCAGAAACAATGAGTAGAATATCTCTCATTTTGTTTTATCTTACTGTTTTTTTAAATAAAAAATAGAAAATCATATCCACAAAAGTAACCTTCACCCATGTTCCTACCAATAAGAATTAACCATTTTAACATCTTTATGTATTGGTTTCCAGAGTTTTCAACTTATTTTTATGTTGTTCTACTTTTCATCTCTCCTTGCTCCTCAAATGCAAACAAATATTTTTTCTGGAGTTTATAATCACACCTTGTGAAAAAGTGTAAAATGTACAATGATGAAAATAAAATCACCTGCTCTTTTATCATTTAGAGAGAACCGTAGTTGATGTTCTTTTTGGTATATTTTACCTCCCAGTCTATTTCTGCAAAATTTCAAAAAAACATGGCTTTGTATTATATTCAATGTTTTATAATCTATCCTTTCACTGAATTTTTTATGTATTTAAAAAGTCCTTAAAATAAATAAATATTCTTCTACTTCATGATTATTAATGGTTACCCAGTATTGCATCCTATAGCTATAGTCATAGCTATATCATGCTTTATAATTACTATTGCTAGATACTTAGTGGTCTTTTTTCTTTTGCTATTATAATAGTTTTTGTTCTTGTACATAAATCTTCATAGGGATGTATGCTTATAAGAATAAATTTGTTAAAAGTGGAACTTTTGAGTTAAAAAATATAGGCATTAAAGGGCACTCTTTTATTAAAATTCTCTTTAGCAAAGTAGTATATCTTTATTACAGACCACGTAGAAAATACTTATATATAAAAAGGGGAATGTGAAAGAACATAAAAGTCACCCATATTCTTACCACTCACAGGTAATCACATTTAACATTTTATTATACCCATTCAGTCTTATTTTCTTTATATATTCTCTATATTCTTTCATAAGCTTTTTACTTAATATATTCTGAGGATTCTTTTAAGTTCATTATTCTTCTAAACTTCAGTGTTCACATGACATTTCATTGTATGAAAGTACCACAATTTATTTGACCAACTCACTACTATTGGATATTTAAGTTATTTCTCTTTTTCCCTACAATAAAAAACACAGAGATGAGAATTCTGTGGCTAAATCTTTGTGACAGTCTTTGATTGCTTTCTTTGCATACATTCCTAGATATTTGTTGGTTCCATATGTATGTCAATTTTTAAGGCTTTTGGTGGGGGTATTGCTAAATAGACCTATAATAATTCTCATCTTAGATGCAGAATATGTTCATGCCCTGTTTGTCTGAGTCTTTGATATCACTGAGTTTTTTTGCCAATTTGATTGCAAACAGTTTCTTATTTTAAAATTTACATTTTGCCCTAGCTATTGTGACTCAGTGGATTGAGTGCGTGCCTGTGATACAAAGGGTTGCTTGTTCAATTCCCAGTGTAAGGAACATGCCTGGGTTGCGGTCCAGGTCCCCAACAGGGGGCGTGCAGATGCAACCACACAATGATGGTTCCCTCTCTTTCTCCCTTCCCCTCTCTAAAAATAAATAAAATCTTTTAAAAAATAAATAAAATTTGCATTTATTTGATAACTAGTGAAACTGAACTTTTTTCTTTACTCTTTTGCCTAATTTTCTATTCTTGTATACATATTTTTTCCTATTTTCTTAAGGGACTTTTAAAATAAATTCAAGATATTAATTCTTGTCTTTCATAAATGTTTTCTTCAGCTAATTGTTGTGATGAACTATACTATATTTCTAAATTTCCTAATATTAAATTGCATTACTGGAATAATCCCTTTTTTCTTATGGTATAGTATTCACTTTGTCCTTCTGGGTTTGTTTTGCTGATATTTTATTTTGTATCTACACTTGTAACTGACATTAATCTTCAATTTTCTTTCTCTGTGTATATGTGTGTGTTCATCATGTTTTGTGCATAGGATAACTTTAGTTTTATAAAATTAATGGGGCTTATTTCCTTCTTTTCCTTTACAATGGAAACTATTTTTAGAGCATGGAAATTATTTGTTCCTTGTAAGTTAAAAAAAAAATTGCTCAAAGAACTGTCTAGGCACTATAATAGTCATTGGAGGAAATGTTTTTTTAAAGATTTTATTTATTTTTATGGAGGTGAATGGAGGGAGAATGAGAGGGAGAAAAACATCTATGTGTGATTGCCCCTTGAGTGCTCCCTGCTGGGGACCTGGCCCGCAACCCAGGCATGTGTGCTGACTGGGAATTGAACTGGCGACCCTTTGGTTTGCAAGTCGGTACTCAATCCATTGAGTAACACCAGCCAAGGCAGAGGAAATATTTTTTAACAATGTAGTTTCCCCCCATGTTTTCTACTTCTTTGTAATTCCAATTTGCTAAGTTTCCTATAAAATTATCCATTTAATTGAGATATCCAATTCATTAGTATTTTTGAAGCTTTTTGAGATATAATACTATTATATAATTCATTAATTTAAAGTGGTTTCTAATATATTCACAGAGTTGTATATCTATCACCACAATAAATTGTAGAACATTTTCAAAACCTTCAAAAGAAACCTCATAGCCATTAGCAATTGCTCTCCATTTCTCCTTAATTTCCCCCAGCGCTAGACAATGACTAATCTATTTTCTGTCTCCATAGGTTTTCCTACTCTGGACCTTTCATTTAAATGGAATCATATACTATGTAGTCTTTTGTGGCTATGATTCTCAGGTTCATGCATGTTATAACATATACTGATACTTTACCCTCTCTTTAACTTTTCTGTTTATCTAATAGACTTAATTTTTTAAAACAGCTTTAGGTTTACAGGAAATTGAGCACACAACACAGACTTCCCGTATATTCCCCTCTCTTGACCATAATTTTCCCCACTACATCTTACTTTGGTGTGGTACATTTGTTACAACTGATAAACCAGTATTGATATATTATCATTAAATAAAGTGCATAGTTTACATTAGGGTTCACTCTTTGTGTTGTATGCTTCTATGGGTTTTGACAAAAGCATAATGCCATTAAAGTATAATAGAGAATAGTTTTAATGAGTATTTGGAACATGGGATTTTTGAAAAATCCACCAAGGATATGTTTTTTGATTTGAGAGAGAGAGAAAAAAAAGAGAGATGTGAGAGAGAAACATCAATCAGTTGCCTCCTGTACACACCCTGACCAGGGATCAAATCCTCAACCTTTTGGTGTAAGGGACAACACTCTAACCAACTGAGCAGCCTTGTCAGGGCTGGAACACAGGATTTTAGGTGCAGTCTCTCTCTTCTAGAACCTTTAGCAACCACTGATCTGTTTACGGTTTCCATGGTTTTATCTTTTCTGGAATGTCATGTAGTTGGAATCATGCAGTATGTACCCTTTTCAGATTGGCTTCTTTCACTGAGTAATATATATTTAGGGTTCTTCCATGTCTTTTCATAGCTTGATAGATCATTTCTTTTTAGTGCTGAATAAATTCTATTATCTGGATGTACCACAGTTTGTTATCCATTCACCTACTGAAGGACATCATGGTTGCTTTCAAGTTTTGGCAATTATGAATAAAGCTGGTATGAATATCTATGAGGAGGTTTTGGTATGGACATAAGTGTTTAACATGTTTGGGTACATACCAAGGAGTGAGATTGCTGGATCATATGGTAAAATTGTGCTTCGTTTTGTAATAAAATGCCAAACTGTCTTCCAAAGTGACTGTACTATTTTCCATTCCCACCAGTGGTGAATGAGAATTTATGTTGTTCTACATCCTTGCTTGCATTTGGTGTTTTCAGTTGTTTGGCTTTTAGCCATTCTAATAGGTGCATAATTGTATTTCATTGTTCTTTTAATTTGCAATTCCCTAATTACATATGATGTGGAGCTTCTTTTCATATGCTTATTTATGTGTATATCTTTTTTAATCTTCACCCAAGGATACATTTATTGATTTGAGATAGAGAGGAAGAGGGGAGATAGAGATAGAGATATGAGAGAGAGAGAGAGAGAGAGAGAGAGAGAGAGAGAGAGAGATGAGAAATATTGATCATTTGCCTGACTGGACCAAACCCACAACCTAGTTATGTGCCCTGAATGGGAACCTGTGACCTTTTGGTGCATGGGGCAACACTCTAACCAACCAAGCCACACCAGCCAGGGCTGTATATCTTCTTTAGTGAAGTATCTGTTCAGATTTGTTTCCCATTTTTAAATTGATTATTTGTTTTCTTATTGTTGAGTTTTAAGAGTTCTTTGCATATTTTAGGTAAAAGTCCTTTGTCAGATATGTCTTTTGAAACTATTTCTACCCCTCTGTGGCTTCTCTTTTCATACTCTTAACAATGTCCTTCACAGAGCATGTATTTTTAAATTTTTAATAAAGTCTATTCCTTTTTATGGCTAATATTTCATTGAATGGATATACCACATTTCATTTATCCATTTATCAGCTGATGGACACTTGGGTTTTTCCCTTTGGATTTTATGAATAATGCTGCTATGAATATTTCTGTATAGGTTTTTGTTCAGACATATGTTTTCATTTCTCTTGGGTAGATACTTAGGAGTGAAATCACTGGATCATATGGCTACTCAATATTTAATTTTTTTTTTGAGGAACTGCCAAACTGCTTTCCACAAAAAAATGCCTGACTTTTCCAAATCCACTACACCATTTTACATTCTTATTAGCAATGTAGGAGGATTAAATTTTCTTCATATCTTCACCAATACTTATTATTGTTTGTCTTTCATTACAGCCATTGTAGTGGGTATGAAGTTGTATCTCATTGTGTTTTGATTTGCATTTACCTAATGACTCAATCCTGAACACATTTTCATGTGTTTTTTTGCCATTTGCATATCTTCTTTTCCTCTCCTCTTTTGATATTCTCTTCTATGATAATTTCATGGATTCCACTAATGCTTTCATATAGAGTCTATCTTATAGATGATTTCTAAATATTTACTTCCAATCTTGATCTTTCTCCTGAGATTGTCTCAGATTCCAAACTGCTTCCTAGAGTTCAATGTCCTGAATGCATCTCAAATTTAGTATATCTTAAATAAAATGAGCTTCCCCCCCACAAGCTATTTATTCTTCACATACTTTTAATTCTGTTAATTATACCATTACTCATCTAATCACCCAAACTTGAAACTTGGTATCATATTTGATTGTAAGAGAAATGGAATAGGAAAAAGTTGATTCATTGCCAAGTTCTATGTTACTTTCAGAATATTTTGCACCTGTTTTCTCCTTATGCTCTCCGTGATCTCTGTCTTCTTTTATAACTTTCTTGATCCCTCACTCTCCTGGTTCTCTTATCTCTGATCATTTATTTCAGGTTATTTTTATGTGCCCCTTATAAATGACCTGTCCCTTTCTTGACTATCTTCTGCAATCAATGTATACCTTCTGCTTTGTTTTTATGTCATCCCAAGATATGAACTATCATTTACACACTTAGAATTCCTAAATATATATTTCTAATCCTGAAATATCTTGAGAACTTCAGATACATCTATCCAACTCTCTGAAGAACATCTCTGTTACACAGAGTTCTCAAACTCAGTATGTCTAAATAGAACTGTTCCCATCCCAGCTGCCCCCAAATTTGCTCCACCTCTCCTGTTTTCAGTTGATGCCACACCATCTATTTGAGATTCTTAGGACAGAAATCTAGCCATCATTCCTCCTCTCTCTTGCTCTCCTAAGCCAAATATTCACCAAGTCTATTCTACCCTAATATTTTTTTCTAAATATGTTGTTTTTATACCCATACTACTTCTTTGTCCAAGCTTTTGTAATCTCTCATTTAGACTATTGTAGCGATCTTCAATCTTGTCTTTCTGTTTCTGGTCTCTCACCATGCTCTCAAAACCCCCTCCATGCAGTCTACTCACACAAAGTGATTTAGTCATGCCATTTTACTGCACAGAATAAAGGAAAACAAGAACAACAACAATAACAATAAAATTTAAAAAACCACAAAAACATTTAGAATCTCCCTGATGGCTTCTCACTTTCCGAATGTGTATAGTTCAAGTTGCTTAGCCTGGCATATTGATATGCTTCCTACCTACTTCTTCAGCTGCATTTCTCCCCACATTCATCTTATCCCAGGCTCCAGCAATATTTTTCTGGGACATGTTTCCTCTGCTCACACTCTTATTCCTCCCTTGTCTGCCTTTGCCTTGTTCTGAATTGTGAACCCTGAAGTCTATCTCTGTGTGGCATTGAGTGTGAAATAACATGGTAACAGGTTTTATCTCTTTTATTTTTCATCTCATCAAAGAGTTCAAACCTTATAATTTCTTGGAGGTAAGCATGATAATCTGGCTGGTATCCAGAAGGAATGCTTGGTAACAACTTTCTTCAGCAAATGTGGACTTATAATTTATGAGGGCTCTCTACCTAAAGGAAATGATTCCATCTCCTCTTTGCCTGCTCTTGGAATAACTTCTGATGGCTTCCCAACTCTAGGAGTTCTTCTGGAACAATGAAATATCAGACTTCTTTATATCTTCCCGGGCATTAGTTCATATTTAATGCCCATCTTCCTGGGCATTAGTTCATTTGGTGTCTTTGGTAGATGCCTACAGAACTTGGGGTTCTAAGAAGCAATCTGTGGTCTGGGACTTTCCCCTACAGAAAGAATACCTCTGTGCAGAAGAGTGAAAGTTTAGAACAGGCCCAAGAACCTCTAGTCCAAGGACTTTGAGGAGTTTATTGTCCACTCTGGGCATGCAGGATATGAACCTCAAGGATATCAGTGTAGTTTGGTACAGAATAGATCAGAGCTGCTCGCTGCTCTAGGCTCAAACTCCTTAGGGCCAGAAAATCAATTTGGGTTCGATGGGACTGATCTTTAAGACAGCAGCCCCTGGAAATGACATCTCCAGAAAAATCTCAGGGAATCAAGTACTCACCTGAGTAAACAGGCTTCGGGAAGACGTGGATGAGCCTTAGGAAATCAGGTTGTTGAGAACAGTTTAGCCTGCTGCATCAGGCTCCACACTCTTTACCATGGAAACCTGAGTTCACGCTAGGTAGATATCTTTGGAGAGAAGGATTGGCGCTTGGTCACCTTTCCTCAGAGTTGTTCAGCTATGAAGCTCGTGTCTTTGGGAAATTAGTACTGCACCTATTACAGTGGGTTCTCAGTATGGTATGCTTTCCCAGAGTGGACCTACCATACTGGTTAAGCCAGTGCACTGCACTTCCCTCTGGGGTAAGCAATTTTATCTTGAGACCTTTGTGGGCCTCCTGGAGACTAAAGTTTAGTAGATTTTCATCCCATAAAACTTTCATTTTATGGAATGAAATTGTCATTTCTGGTTCAAAAAACTAAGCGAGGTTGAAAGATGGTGGCCAAGTAGGTGGGAGCTGAGTCCACTTGCTCTTGCACCCAACTCAGACACTTAGCTGATCTTCTGAAAAATAAAGTGAACAGTAAACAGAATCTTAGCTGATATTAAGTTTGGAAGCCAAAGAGTACAAAATACACTTCAAAATGGGTGATAAGGAGATTTTATAGGTGTACGGGGAAAATCCCTAAGCGTGGCTCCAGCAGCTGCAGTGCCTGCAGTTGTGGTGCCTACATCTATGTAGAGCCTGGTCAGAAATAGCAGCCTAGTGGTTCCCTCCCCTCCCAGGGCAGGGAATCCCCAGACCTGGGCAGGGAGCAACTTGGATATGCAAAGTCATCAGGAAGAACCAAGCTACACACACACACAGCTAGTGGCACACCCATAGCTGCAGTGGCAGATGCCAACCAGGAGAGTACCAGAAAGTGAGAGAGATGTTGTCTGCACCTGGATCGGGTGGTGGAAGAGGGCTATAGCTGACTGTGACTGTGATACACTGTTGACTTTTTGGATAGGGTGTGTGCAGAAAGCCTGACAGTGGCACAGCACTGCAGTGGGAGCACCCAAAGAGACTATTATAAAAGGGGAGCTGACGCATGCTGGGCAGGGATCCCATGTACATGGCTGTCCTGCCAACAAGGAGGGAGGACTGTGGGCGTGATTTTCCCCCACTCAGTACAGCTGGGTGGGTTGATCAATTTGGTGCAAAGAGAGGTGGTTTCTCGGCCCCAGTCTGGTGCAGCCATGCAGAGTGGAGAGTGTGAGCCACTGTGTGCTGTGAGGGCGGTGGACTTGGAACTGTGCACCTGAGATTATTTGAGGGTAGACTGGGCCCCTTCCTTGACTAAACTTCTGGGAAAGGAAGGCTGCACCCAGCCCCCACCTCCTGAAGGAGCTGGGTGCCAGGGGGAAGATCTGAAAAAACAGCTGGGCAGGCTTAACAATCCTTCAGGGGGCATTTGTGCAAGAGAAAGACAGCAAGACCAATGCCTAAAAGGGCCCATTTTGAATTCGTCACAGGGAGACAAAGTACACTGGCTCTTAGGGCCCTATTTCACTGAGGCAATCAAAGTAAGAAGTTCAGAAAGTGGTACAGCAAGAGGTATTCAGGGTTCCACCCATGTGTGACTCATACACAGATCTGCCATCTACACCAAGCAGGAGAGAGCTGACACTCTGACACAGAAGGTCCCCCACCCCCATGTAACAGACAGCTATTTAATCAGAAATAGAAACCAGAAATTAGAAATAAACTGGGACAGACTAAGACAGGAGGTGTATTGGCAGGGGAAACACACCCACAGTTTTCCCGGAAGACGGAACTGTACCTCCCAGAGGAGTCACACAGGCCCCACCATCTCTATCTCAATAGAAGCTCCCTCTAGAGACAGGTAAAAGAGATACAGATGGTGTTATTCAGATTATACATATTTTCATATTATTGTTATTTGAAATCCCACATAGCACGTTTCTCTGATCTTACTGCATTTTGACTTCTTCTTGACCTTTCTTATTGTGGTTCTAAACTTTATTTTCTCCCACATGCCATTTTCCTATTCCTTACTCTTACTATTTCTCCTCTATCTATCTTCACAAAATCATACTTCCTTCCTTAAGTCAGCTCATATTCTTTTTCTCCTTCTTATAATAGTCTTATTTACTTTCCACTTTTACCAATTGTGGCTAGTTGGATAAGGATATCATGGTTACTGCAGTTCATCTCCAACAGTATTCTTATTTGTTCACTATTTGTTTGCATTTCAAATCCCATAGGATACTCTCCCCCATCTTATTCCATTTTGCCTCCCCCCTGCCCCTGATCAGTTGAGTGAGGAATTTTATTTTACTTTTTGCCCCTTCTTAGCCTGGGCTCTATTCCTTACTCTTATTAGTTTTCCTCCCCCACCCTCTCAAAATAATTTTTCTTTACTGAGGACACCTCATATTCACTTTTCTCTTTTGCATAATATTCTTATTCCCTTTTAATATTCCCTCAGATGTTGTTGTTATTCACTCTGCTGTGTTTTTCCTGCAATCATGTTCCCATTGGTTCAATACATTTTTAATTTTACTTCAAACCTTATAGTATATTCTTCCCTTTTCTTACTCCATTTTTGCCATTGCCCTTCCTTGCTTTACTTACATTTTATATTACATTCTCTCTCTTTATTTGCCTTATTTACATTCCCTACTCCTATTATTCCTAATCCCTCCTCCCACTCAAAATCATTTTTCCCTTTTTTAGTCACCTCATATTCCCATTTTCCCATCTCATAATATTCTTTTTTTAAAGAAGATTTTTTTCATTTATTTATTTAGACAGAGGGCAAGGGAGAGAGGAAGACAGGAAAACATCAATGGGTGGTTGCCACTTGTACACCCTGTACTGGAGGCCTGGCCCACAACCCAGGCGTGTGCCCTGACTGGGAATCGAACGGGTGACCTTTTGGTTTGCAGGCTGGCACTCAATCCACTGAGCCACACCAGCCAGGGCCCTATCTTATAATACTCTTAATCTCTCTCCAACTTTATTAACCTTTACTCAATTGCTGTTGATATTGCTGACATGGTAGGATTTTTTTTTTTTTTTGGCATAGGCTTGGTTTTCTGGTAATTTTGCTCTGTTAACCAACACCTGCATAGCAGCATACAAGATGCAGTGGGAGTTGTGACTACCAGTCTGCCAGCCAGAGGGGGAAAAACACCAATGATTGAGCCAGCAACAAGCACAGTCCAAGTACAACAAGACAGCCCACACAAACTGAATAAAGGGCAACCCCAGCAGCCATATCAGGAGATAAAAGAGACTGAACCACTGAGTCCTGCAGAACTCCTACCACAGAAGTCCATCCCATGAAGACAGGCAGGCAAAGCAGAGCATCCTGAGATGCAGAAACAAAGAAAAGGGTTACCTAAAATGGGACGACAAAGAAAGAAACCCCAATGAAAAGGAATGGAGGACTCTCCAGAAAAAGAGCTAAATGAAACTGAGGCAAGCACTCTATCAGACATAGAATTTTAAAAAATGGCTATAAGGATGCTAAAGGAACTCAGTGACAACTACAGGAAACTGAGTGGGAACTACAACAGCATGAACAAAGACATAAAAACCATGAATAAGAACAAGAAAGAAATGAAGAATACAATATCAGAAATAAAATACTCATTGGAAGCTACTTACCCTGAGCTCCTGCAAAGGTGGGAGCAGACTGGGCTGGAGATGCCTGAGGAGAGACTGGGGAAGGAGGCTTTGGGAGAGAATTGAGGGAGTAGCCGGGGGGATCCTGGTGTTGACTCAACCTCCATGCAGCAGCAGCCATCTGGCTCAGGGAGACCACTCCTGTGAGCAGCAGCAGCATAAGAAGACCCAATAACCCCACAACTAGGAAGGACTCTGCTTTGCCCTGTGGTGTCTCTAAACCAGCCTGCTGAGTGCAGATTAATAGCTGAAGGAGACAGCCACAGACAGTGGATTCCTGGAAGTCTCGAAGAGACTGCCTAAGGTCACACATCTGACATTACCAAGGGAAGATCCACAGAGAGAAAAACAACACAAAACAAACAAACAAAAAAAAAAACAGTGGTCCCCTACCATAGAAGTTCACACCACAAAGTCAGGAAATCAAGACAGATCAACTTAAGAATCAGAAGCAAAAGAAAAGAGTCTCACAAATAATGGGAAGACAAAGAAATACGCCCCACTCAAAGGGAAAGGAGAAATCCCCAGAAAGAAAACTAAATGAAGTAGAGGAAAGTAAACTATCAGATACTGAGTTCCAAACAACGGTTCTAAGGAAGCTCAATGAGCTCAGTGAGCTCAGAGAGAATTACCAAAAACTACAGGGAAACTATGAGGAACATACTGCAAACTATATCGACATGAAAAAGGACATAGAAACTACTATCAATAAGACACAAGAGGAAATGAAGAATACAATTTCTGAATGGAAGAACACAGTAGAAGGAATCGAAAGCAGGCTAAATGAAGGAGAGGACTGAATCAGTGAGATGAAGGATAAGGTAGAAAAAAGCTCCCAGAAAGAGCAAGAAAATTAAAAGACTCAAAAAGCATGAAGAGGCATTGAGGGAAATGCAGGACAACCTGAAACGTAATGATATTCATATAATAGGGATAACAGAAGGAGAAGAAGAGGAGGAAGGGATAGAGAACCTGTTTGAAAAAGTAAGGATGGAAAACATCCCTAATTGGAGGAGAGAAAAAGTGACACAAGTCCAGGAAGCACAGAGGGTCCCATTCATGAGGAACCCAATGAGGTCCACTCCAAGACACATCATAATTGAGATGGTAAATATCAAAGGCAAACAGAGAATCCTAAAGCAAGCAAGGGAGAAAGACGTAGTAACATATAAGGGATCCCCAATACATCTAGCATCTCACTTCTCAACAGAAGCACTGCAAGCCAGAAGGGAATGGCAAGAAATAGTCCAAGTCATGAAAAGCAAAGGCCTGCAACCAAGACCGCTCTACCCAGCAAGGCTCTCAATGAAAATGGAAGGCAAAATAAGGAGTTTCCCAGACAAAAGAAGGCTAAAAGAATACCCCTCTACCAAACCAGCACTGCAAAATAGGCTAAAGGGACTGCTTTAAGATGAAGAAAAAGTTTCTATGAGTACCTAGTTCCTTTCACAGTTGCCAATACTTGATATTACCAATATTTTTAACACTCATTAATCTGATTGTGACAATGATGTGTTATTTTAATTGTTCCTTTACTATTTGTTGAAACTAAACCTGTTTTTGTATATTTCTTGCCTATTTCTATTATTTTTAAAAAGCTTTAAATGACTTTTTGGTATTCTTTATCCATTTTTTGATTAATTGGTTGTAGAATTTCTCCCCTAGAAACAAACAAACAAACAAACAAAATCTTTTTTAGATGTGTTGCAAATACTTTCCCATTCTATTACTTGTAATTTAACTTTTTTATATGTATATTACTATATAGTCTCAAATGTTTAATATAGTCATATTGTCAATATTTTACTTTATAGCTTCTGGGTTTGAATATTTTACTTCAGGGTAAGAAAATATTAGTGTGTATTTTATCCTAAAACTCATCAGATTCTACAGATTGATTTTTAACTCACCTGAATATTTCTTGTATACTGTGTGAACTAGGACTCTATATTTGTTTTATTTCAAGTAATAGTGGTCCATGCACCTTATTTGTTGAGTAAGCCTTATTTTCCCACTGATTTGAAATATCAACTTAATCATATATTACATTGTTAGACAGATATATACTTTTGTCTCTAGAATGCTCATTATAGTTCATTGATCTACTTGATTATTTCTGGGTTGATGTCATGTTGGTTTAATTGCTGAGACTTTATAATGGTTTTCAATTTTTTAATATTTTATAATTAACTTTGACATTTAAAAAATAAATAAAATCAATTTGCATTTAAGAAAGAAAGAGAGAGAGAGATGGAACTCCTACCTTTTGCAACAACATGAATGGAACTGGAGGATATTAAACTAAGTGAAATAAGCCAGTTGATGAAAGACAAATACCATACGATCGCACCTAAAAGTGGACTCTTTTCAACAAAATAAACTAACGAACAAAAGAAACCACAGGCATGGAAACATGGAGCAGACTGAAAGTGACCGGAGGAAATGGGGAAAAAGGACAATGGTGGAAAGAAGGAGAAGGGACTAGACAAAGAACATGTATGAATGACCCATGGACATGGACAACAGAGTGGGAATTGACTGTGGGAGTTAGGTGAGGGGGTGGGATCAGTGGGGGGGGGCAAAGGGAGAAAAATTGAGACCACTGTATTAGAATAAACATGACTTAAATATTTTTAAAATTTTTTAAAAAGAGAAAAAAAGAAAAAAACATTTAAAATAAACAACTTAACCCTACATCTACAAAAACTAGAGGAACAATAACGAAGTCCAGAGCCAGGAGAAGGAAGGAATTGTCAAGATCAGAGTAGAATTGAATGACACAGAGAGTAAAAGAATGGTTGAAATGATCAGTAAATCCAGGAGCTGGTTCTTTGAAAAGATAAACAAAATTGAGAAGCCATTAGCCAGTCTCATCAAGAAAAGGGGTGTACACAAATAAATAAAATCAGAAATGAAAGAGAAGAAATTACAGGTGATACCAAAGAAATACAAAAGATTATCAGAAATTACTACAAACAACTATATGCCAAGAAATTTGAAAGCCTGGCTGAAATCGACAAATTTCTAGAAATATGTAACCTTCTAAAACTGAATCAAGATGAGGCAGAAAGACTGATATTGACTGATAACAGCTAGTGAAAGTGTAGCAGTAATCAAAATCTCAAAGCACACATCACCCAATGAAATGTTTATTGATTTTTAGAAAGGAAAAGAGAGAAACATCCATTGCTTGCTTCTCATATGCACCCCAACAGGGGAACACTATTGAACAAAACTGTTTACTCCTGTTCCAATTCTTTTAAATCCTCACAAAAAGACATGCTTATTGATTTTTGAGAGAGGGAAAGAGAGGGAGAGAAACATAGATGTGAGAAACATTGATCAGTTGCCTCCCACACGTGTGCTAACAGGGGACCGAACCAGCAATCTTGGTATGTACCCTGACTGGAATCAAACTCGCAACCTTGAGCCATACCAGACAGGGCCTACTATTTTTAAATGACTTATCAACTCAGTGATTTCTTCTTGTCAAATAAGTTAGATCTTATATTTTAATGAAAGTCCTCAAGTAGAAATATAAACAATATATCTTAGAAATTATCCTCCAGCTTTCTGTATGGGGAAATCTATTAAGTGACTCCTCCTCCCCTTAATAATGGGGTGGGGGAAGTTTCCAGCAGATTTTAGCCTGTCCTTAAAGCTTATGTTGGTCATTTTCTCACTAGCACATGAAATCAAGATGGTCATGAGTATGGAAATACATTTAAAGTACTTGCTTATAAACTTTCTCAGTGAGAATAATAGAGTAATTAAAGTAGTGTCTATTTTTCTGCCAGTGACCAAAACGTAAAGAAAACCAAACAAACTCACACTAACAGGGAAAAACTGATTACTTTACTCTAGTAATTTACCAGTATTTGTTCTTGATGTGGGAATTTTATTAATTCCTGTTCATAAAGTTGATAACAAAATAGTATGGAATAATAGCTTTTACTGGGAGGTTGTTATTATTACTTTCTATGAATGAACATAAATGACAGAGGAGAGGTGAAAAGCACAGAATCTGTTATTGCCAAGTTATTTGTGAATACATTGTTCAGGTTCACTATTCTCTGAAACACATGATATTACTAATTTTCCTAATTGTATTTCAGTATTAGCAGTGATGTGTGTGTGAGTGTGTGACCACAAAACTTCTTTACAAAATTTAATTCTGAAACTTTCTTAGAAAATTTAGGTCTAAGGATTGGAACTGGAAGTGGGCCAGGAATAACAGATGATTCTTTTTTATATAGTTCTTACTGAGATGATAGGGAAGAAAACTCCAAGTGTTCTCTAGATTTGTCACTAAACATATTATGCTTGCTTTTAAACCTGAAATGTATGAACAGAATGAGACAATCAGTTAAAAGCAGAAATAAGCCCTAACTGGTGGTGCTCAGTGGATTGAGCGCAGGTCTGTGAACCAAAGGGTCACTGGTTCGATTTCTGGAGTAGGGCACATGCCTGGGTTGTGAGCCAGGTCCCCAGTAGGGAACATGCAAAATGCAACCACACATTGATGTTTCTCTCCCTTTCTTTCTCCCTCTCTTCCCCTCTCTAAAAATAAATAAAATCTTTAAATAAAATAAAATGTATTAAAAAAACAAAAATAAGAAGTGTTATAAACTTTATGGCCTTATTTTACTATAGAAATAAAATGACCAAGTGCAATGACTTGGGGAAAAAAACAAAAACAAAAATAAAAACAAACAAACAAACCAACAAAAACCTCCCAGCACCCAAAAGCCCTGGACTAGATGGCTTCATAGGTGAATATTATCAAACATTTAGGGAAGAGCTAACTCCTATCCTTCTCAAACTGTTCCAAAAAATTAAAGAAGGGAGAAGACTCCCAAACTCTTTTTATGAGGCCAGCATCATCCTAATCCCAAAACCAAATAAAGACACAACAAAGAAAGAAAACTACAGGCCAATATCGCTGATGAACATAGACGCTAAAATCCTCAACAAAATATTGGCAAACCACATCCAGCAATACATTAAAAAGAGCATCCACCATGATCAAATGGGATTCCTCCCAGAGATGCAAGTATTGTACAATATTTGCAAATCAATAAAAATAAAGATCACATAAACAAAATTAAGGACAAAAACCACATGATCATATCAAGAGATGCTGAAAAAACAATTGACAAAGTACAGCACCCATTTATGATAAAAACGCTCAGCAAAGTTGGAGTAGAGGGAACATATGTCAACATAATAATGCCATGTATGAGAAATTTACAGCCAACATCATACTCAATGGGCAAAAACTAAAAGCCTCCCCCCTAAGATCAGGCACAAGACATGGGTGTCTACTTTCACCTCTTCTAATCAACATAGTATTGGAAGCTCTAGTCACAGCAATAAGACAAGAAAAAGAAATGAAAGGCATCCAAATAAGAAAGGGGTAAGTAAAACTGTCATTGTTCGCAGATAATATTAGAGTGTATATAGAAAACCCCACAGGCTCCACCAAAATACTACTCAACCTAATAAATAAATTTGGCAAAACATCACAATACAAAAATATCAGAAATCAGTGGCATTTTTGTACATCAACAATGAAATATCAGAAGCAGAAACTAGGAAACAAATTCCATTTACTATACCAACAGGAAAAAATAAAGTACTTAAGAATGAACTTAAACAAGGAGGTAAAACACTTGTACTCAGGAAACTACACAACACTAAAGAAAGGAATTAAGGAAGACACAAATAAATGGAAACATATACCGTGTTCATGGATTGGAAGAATTAACATCATCAAAATGTCCATACTACCCCAAGCAATTTATAGATTCAATGTAATCCCTATCAGAATACCAATGACATATTTAACAGATATAGAACAAATATTTCAAAAATTTATAGGGATCCATAAACAACCCTGAATAGCCTCAGCAATTTGAGAAAGAACAAAGTAGGAGGAATCACAATACCTGATATCAAATTATATTACAAGGCCCCTGTAATCAAAACAGTCTGGTACTAGCATAAGAGCAGACACGTGGATCAATGGAACAGAATAGAGAGCCCAGAAAGAAACCCATGTCTCTACGGTCAATTAATATTTGACAAAGGGGACAGGAGCATAAAATGGAGTAAAAACAGCCTCCTCAATAAATGGTGCTGGGAGATCTGGACAGGTACATGCAAAAAAGAAAGAAAGAAAGAAAGAAAGAAAGAAAGAAGAAAGAAAGAAAGAAAGAAAGAAAGAAAGAAAGAAAGAAAGAAAGAAAGAAAGAAAGAAAGAAAGAAAGAAAGAAAGAAAGAAAGAAAGAAAGAAAGAAAGAAAGAAAGAAAGAAAGAAAGAAAGAAAGAAAGAAAGAAAGAAAGAAAGAAAGAAAGAAAGAAAGAAAGAAAGAAAGAAGAAAGAAAGAAAGAAAGAAAGAAAGAAAGAAAGAAAGAAAGAAAGAAAGAAAGAAAGAAAGAAAGGAAGGGAGGAAGGGAGGAAGGGAAGAAGAAAGGAAAGAAACCAGACCACCAACTAACACCATACACCAAAATAAACTCAAGATGGGTTAAAAACACTTAAATGTAAGTTATGACACCATATAAGTCCTAGAAAAAAACATAGGCAGTCAAATTTCAGATATCCCATGAAGCAATATCTTCACCAATATGTCTCCTAGGACAAGGGATATAAAAGAAAGAATAAAGAAATGAGACTTCATCAAAATAAGAAGCTTCTCTACGGCTAAAAAAAACATCAGCAAAATAAAAAGGGAACCAATTGTATGGGAAAATATTTGCCGATAATACTTCAGACAAGGGTGTGATCTCCAAAATATATAATAACTCACATGACTCCACGCCAGGAAGACAAACAGTCCATTTAAAAATAGGCAAAGGACCTGAACAGACACTTCTCCAAGGAGGACATATAGAGGGCGTATAGACATATGAACAAATGCTCAACATTATTAGCCACCAGAGAGATGGAAATTAAAACCACAATGAGCTACCACTTCACACCGGTCAGAACGACCATCATTAATAAATCAACAAACAAGTGCTGACCGGGTTGTGGGGAAAAGGGAACCTTGTTTCACTGTTGGTGGGAATGCAGATTGGTGCAGCCACTCTGGAAAACAGTATGGGATTTCCTCAGAAAACTAAAGATGGAACTGCTTTTTGATCCAATGACCCTACTGCTGGTATTATAACCTAAGAATCCTGAAACACCAATTCAAAAGAACCTATGAACCTCTATGTTCATAGCAGCATTATTTATGGTAGCCAAATGCTAGAAACAGCCTAAGTACCCATCAGTAAATGGGTGGATTTTTAAAAACTATGGTAAATTTACATAATGGAATATTACGCAGCAGAAAGAAAGAAGGAACTCCTACCCTTCTCGAGAGCATGGCTGGAACTGGAGAGTATTGTGCTAAGTGAAATAAGCCAGGTGGTGAAAGACAAATACCACATGCTCTCATCTATCAGTGGAATCTAATGAACAAAACGAACAAACAAACAGACAAGCAAAATAGATCCAGAGACATGGAAATAAGGAACAAACTGACAGTGACGAGAGGGGATAGGGGAGAGGGATAACGTAGGAAAGAAGTGGAAAAGTTGTCATGGAACATGTATAAAGGACACATGGACAAAGCCAAAAAGGGTTAGGATTGAGGGTAGGATGTGGGGGTGGGTACGGTGCGGGAATGTGGTGGTGGGAAAAATGGAGACAACTGTACCTGAACAACAATAAAATAATTTCAAAGTAGTCGAATCCCTATGATGTTATGGAGAGGGAAAATGAGAGAAAGCATCTAGGATAATCCTCCAAGTTTCTGGCATGGCTTCCTGGGTAGAGTAGGTTATTTCTGACGAAGATCAGGAATGGAGGGTGGAAAGAGAATTGGGAATAACTGATACATTTAGCTTGGACACTTCTGAATATGACGTACTGTGGGGACTTAGATGGAAAGGTGGCTATTTATTCCAAACCTCAGGATAAGCCCCTGGGCAGATTTTTGGTTCTTCTCTATAGGAAATTTAAAGTCATGTGAGTAACAGAGATCTCTCAGAGAGAGTATGTAGAGAGTGCACATTCAGTTTTCTACCTCTTTCTGCCTTCAAGGTTTGTTCTCAGGGGGAAGCAGAAGATTTGCTTTTCCCAATATTTCACCAAGGCCAACTGAGATAGTGAGCCTAGATGGCATTAGAGAACCTGAGTTGAAGCTCTGACTGTGCTGCTTCACCCCTCTGCAATTGTCAACAGTAGCTGAGCCTCTCTCAGCCTCTGTGTCTTTATCAATAGGACAAGAGTAGTAGGAATATCTGCCTCACAGGGTTATTGAGGAAGTCCAATGAGAACACATATGTGAAAAATACCATTTAAGAACCATAAAAACATTAGTTTCCCCACCCTACAAGAAACCTGGACTGATGTGTAGGAGTTAAAGGGAGGCAGATTTTGTCCCAGTATAAGGAAAGCCTATCTAATGCCTTGGGTTTGTTAGGTGATGGGAAGATCTTAGGGATCTAGGAATCTCTGAGGTTCTGGAGGACTTTAAACAGAAGCTGGACTTCTGGGCTTCTGCTGAGAGGTGTTTTTTGTTTTGTTTTGTTTTGTTTTTGCCAGGGGTGGGTTTGCCCTGGATGTCCTCTGAGCCTCTTTCATGGCTTAGATAGTGTTTGAGTTACTGGAACACTTCTTTACTTTTTTCCTGAAAATTTTACACTACTTAGAGTTTTTAAATTGTTGACATTATTACAGATGGCCTCATTCCCTGCCCCTTTACCCACCTTTACCCAGCTGCCAACCCCCTTCCCTCTGGCCATCACCACACTGTTGTCTGTGTCTATGTGTCATGCATACCTGTTTCTTGGCTAATCCTTCCACCTTCTTTTAATTGTAAAATCAATAGAGGTGAATTGTTTCTTTTCCTTTAAAATCTCTTAAACCCCTTCGCATTTTGGTTCCTAAGTAGACTCTTGGTTTATATAACTCTAATAACTTAGTAAACTGCTTTAGGTCTAAATGCATGGGCAATTATAGACATTTTATTTTATTTTTTCTGTTTGTTTATTTATTTATTTATTTATTTATTTATTTATACATCATGTTTATTCTATTACAGTTGTCTCAGTTTCTACCCCTTTACTGCTCTACACCCATCCCACCCCCACCCCCAACTCCCACAGTCAATTCCCACTCTGTTGTCCATGTCCATGGGTCATTCATACATGTTCTTTGTCTAGTCCCTTCTCCTTCTTTCCGCAATTGTCCTTTTTCCCCATTTCCTCCGGTCACTTTCAGTCTGCTCCATGTTTCCATGCCTGTGGTTTCTTTTGTTCGTTAGTTTATTTTGTTGAAAAGAGTCCACTTTTAGGTGCGATCGTATGGTATTTGTCTTTCATCAACTGGCTTATTTCACTTAGTTTAATATCCTCCAGTTCCATTCATGTTGTTGCAAAAGGTAGGAGTTCCATCTCTCTCTCTCTTTCTTTCTTAAATGCAAATTGATTTTATTTATTTTTTAAATGTCAAAGTTAATTATAAAATATTAAAAAATTGAAAACCATTATAAAGTCTCAGCAATTAAACCAACATGACATCAACCCAGAAATAATCAAGTAGATCAATGAACTATAATGAGCATTCTAGAGACAAAAGTATATATCTGTCTAACAATGTAATATATGATTAAGTTGATATTTCAAATCAGTGGGAAAATAAGGCTTACTCAACAAATAAGGTGCATGGACCACTATTACTTGAAATAAAACAAATATAGAGTCCTAGTTCACACAGTATACAAGAAATATTCAGGTGAGTTAAAAATCAATCTGTAGAATCTGATGAGTTTTAGGATAAAATACACACTAATATTTTCTTACCCTGAAGTAAAATATTCAAACCCAGAAGCTATAAAGTAAAATATTGACAATATGACTATATTAAACATTTGAGACTATATAGTAATATACATATAAAAAAGTTAAATTACAAGTAATAGAATGGGAAAGTATTTGCAACACATCTAAAAAAGATTTTGTTTGTTTGTTTGTTTGTTTCTAGGGGAGAAATTCTACAACCAATTAATCAAAAAATGGATAAAGAATACCAAAAAGTCATTTAAAGCTTTTTAAAAATAATAGAAATAGGCAAGAAATATACAAAAACAGGTTTAGTTTCAACAAATAGTAAAGGAACAATTAAAATAACACATCATTGTCACAATCAGATTAATGAGTGTTAAAAATATTGGTAATATCAAGTATTGGCAACTGTGAAAGGAACTAGGTACTCATAGAAACTTTTTCTTCATCTTAAAGCAGTCCCTTTAGCCTATTTTGCAGTGCTGGTTTGGTAGAGGGGTATTCTTTTAGCCTTCTTTTGTCTGGGAAACTCCTTATTTTGCCTTCCATTTTCATTGAGAGCCTTGCTGGGTAGAGCGGTCTTGGTTGCAGGCCTTTGCTTTTCATGACTTGGACTATTTCTTGCCATTCCCTTCTGGCTTGCAGTGCTTCTGTTGAGAAGTGAGATGCTAGATGTATTGGGGATCCCTTATATGTTACTACGTCTTTCTCCCTTGCTTGCTTTAGGATTCTCTGTTTGCCTTTGATATTTACCATCTCAATTATGATGTGTCTTGGAGTGGACCTCATTGGGTTCCTCATGAATGGGACCCTCTGTGCTTCCTGGACTTGTGTCACTTTTTCTCTCCTCCAATTAGGGATGTTTTCCATCCTTACTTTTTCAAACAGGTTCTCTATCCCTTCCTCCTCTTCTTCTCCTTCTGTTATCCCTATTATATGAATATCATTACGTTTCAGGTTGTCCTGCATTTCCCTCAATGCCTCTTCATGCTTTTTGAGTCTTTTAATTTTCTTGCTCTTTCTGGGAGCTTTTTTCTACCTTATCCTTCATCTCACTGATTCAGTCCTCTCCTTCATTTAGCCTGCTTTCGATTCCTTCTACTGTGTTCTTCCATTCAGAAATTGTATTCTTCATTTCCTCTTGTGTCTTATTGATAGTAGTTTCTATGTCCTTTTTCATGTCGATATAGTTTGCAGTATGTTCCTCATAGTTTCCCTGTAGTTTTTGGTAATTCTCTCTGAGCTCACTGAGCTCATTGAGCTTCCTTAGAACCGTTGTTTGGAACTCAGTATCTGATAGTTTACTTTCCTCTACTTCATTTAGTTTTCTTTCTGGGGGTTTCTCCTTTCCCTTTGAGTGGGGCGTATTTCTTTGTCTTCCCATTATTTGTGAGACTCTTTTCTTTTGCTTCTGATTCTTAAGTTGATCTGTCTTGATTTCCTGACTTTGTGGTGTGAACTTCTATGGTAGGGGACCACTGTTTTTTTTTTGTTTTGTGTTGTTTTTCTCTCTGTGGATCTTCCCTTGGTGATGTCAGATGTTAACCCTGTCTGACCTTAGGCAGTCTCTTTGAGACTTCCAGGAATCCAGTGTTTGTGGCTGTCTCCTTCAGCTGTTAATCTATTCACTCTGCACGCAGCAGGCTGCCTTAGATAGTTCAGGGAGGGTCGAGTCCCTCCCGGGGCAGGGTTATTGAATCCACTCGCACTGCCGCCATATAGGGGAGGAGTCCGTACTGCGATCCCACCAGCTACTCTCTCTGTTCTCTCCCCAAAACCTCCTTCCCCAGTCTCTCCTCAGGCGTCTCTAGCCCACTCTCACCTGCCTTTGCCAGAGACCAGGGTAAGTGGCTGCAAATAAAAATTTATGCGTTGGCCCTTTAAACAGATCTTTGCATTTCCAGCCGCCTGTCTCTGGCAGAGAGCAACCCTGCTGCTTTTCGCAACTGGCTGTTTTCTGTGTATCTTTTGGGCTCTGGTGCTGTGGGCTAGAGATCCCCACTTTTGGTTTAGACCCCGCTGTTTTCGGGGGGATACAACTGGCCCTTTCAATATCCTTCTGGTGCTGCCACCCATGGGCGCCCCACCTGCCTTCTCAGGTATAACCGCACCCCTTACCAGTTAGATTGTGCTAAAGCTGATTCTTCTGTCTCTGAGATTACAATGCTCCTCTCTTGCCATTGTTCAGTTGTTTGTTCCAGGTGATTTCTCCACAATTTAGTTGTAATTCCAGGTTGGTCCTGGGAGGAGTTCAGTGTGACTTCCTCTTACTCCTCCGCCATCTTGATTCTCATAGACATTTTATTTCAAATGCTTAATATTTAATAAATATTAAAGAATGAGGATTCAGTGGATGCTGAAAAGTGTCTGTGTAGTACAGTTAAACCTCTGTAATACAGACCAGAGAGAAGCAGGGAAGGATGAGTATTCTGATATCCTAACAATTACAAATTATAGGTTTCTTTAAAATGGTTTATTTTTTATTATTTGCAAGCATAAATGATATTATAAATAGATAAGAAATAATTGCCAGTAAGTAGGTAAAGGTCATTTGAAGTCACAGTAATTTTCTATATGTAAATGAATGTTGTCATTGTTTATAGAAACAAGTTGTTCTCTGAACAGTGCTAAACATCCCTTAAGAGCTATTTATATTGCTATTTATATTCTTAGTTTACTTAGAAACCTATTGTTGCTGTTTTGTATTTTTTAAAGATTTTATTTATTTATTTTTAGAGAGAAGAGAAGGGAGGGAGAAAGAGAGGGAGAGAAACATCTATGTGTGGTTGCCACTTCTGTGCCCCCTACTGGGGACCTGGCCCACAACCTAGGCATGTGGCCTGGCTGGGAATTGAGCCAGCAATCCACTGAGCCACACTAGCCATGACTGTTGTTGCTGTTTTTTAATACAGGAAAGGTAAAATATGCCAGTCAGCCCATGACTGAATTATAAATTTAGCAATAATTTGAATTATATTTTTATATATTTATTTCATTGCCAATTATTAGTGTAACACACATTTGCTAGATGAGGCCTAATTTTTTTTTTTGCTAACTTTCTCTATATAGAGATTATTTTTTGAGATGAAAGATCTTTACCCATGCTGTTTGATGAGGAATTATCTATATGGTAGTTCAGGTGACTTCCTGGCTCTTTAAAAACATCATCAGAACAATTGCCTCAAATCCTAGTAATGTCATACCTAACAAATATTCTACCTAGGGAAAAGTTACTATAAACCATAGAGATGTGAACAATTTTGAAAAGCCAGGAATATAAGATATGCATTCAGTCCTAATTGTGGATAGAACCTATTTTCATCTTTTAATTCAGCAGGACTTTCATGATTTTTGCAAGGCCCTGAGTCAGCTTTTGATTATCCTTTTTTAATTGCACCATAGTTAGGCCAAGGGATGGTTGACAGAAGCTTCTAGCTGATATTTTGAAAAAGCAAGTATTTAAATATTCTTATCTTTCCCACCTCACTCCCTGTACCTGGCCCATATCCCCAGGAACTGGTGGACCAAGAAAGAGGGGTTGGTCTGTTGTGGACTGGACTTCAGATCCTGAAATAACAGGGCCAGGTTGGGTAGCAGTAGGGTAGAAGATCCAAGAACAGGGATTATGGTGGGATGGAAGTTTAGAGGAAGGGGAATAGAATAAGTAACTATTCTATTAATAAGCCAAAGATGAGAACCAATGAGTGTTAGATCACAAGCCACACCACATAAATATGGGTCAGAGTTAGTGGTAACAGATACAAGGAACAATGGAGCATAGTTCAAGTCTAAGCCAGTCAAACCCTGCTTGGGCCAAGGTATCCCAGCAATTTGTTAATCTTTGGTCTAACCGCAAATGGAGCCTGAGAAGCTCAATAACCAGGTCATTCTGTAAGAGCCTTGGAGTTGAGGTTGACTTACAACCTCATCATATCTCTTTATATCAGCAAATTACTTCATACAATTCACTACTTGGACATTTTCTATCAAGTTGACTTTAGGGGGTGATGTAGTGTGTTGGAAAGAGTATTGCTGGGAGGGCACAAAACTCAGGTTTTAGCCAGTAGCCTGCCACTAATTGAACATGAAACCTTAGGCAACTCATCTAATCTTTCAGAGCCTTTGTTTCCCTATATAGAAAATGAGGATCAAAGGGATAAAGATATATAGTCCATCCATCAGTTGTGAGTTCTAAAAACATAGAAAAGAATTTTGAGACCTGTGGCATCTGGCTTGTGTTTGACTTAAGGAAAAAAAATACCCTCAGCATTACATTTGAACTGAACCTATGAAAACCCCAAAAGTCTAAATCAAGCTATAAATATTCAGATCCTTTCCCTAGTTTGTTTGCCAGAGCCAGGGATGTTGAAGACAGTCTGTGTTCTATTGAACTATTTAGCATTTGTGGAAATGGCATGCAGACAACTGAATAGAGTTGAGTAATTGTGCTCCTTATTCTGTGCAAATCCAATAGCTCACATATCTGTGTTAAACTAGAGGTCTGCTGTGTTTCAGGGATGCTGATGGAGCTGATAGTCTGTGAGTGACTGATGCACATACCATGGGCAAATTGGAGACCTTTAGTCCTTTGCCAAAATCGCATATGGGTCATTTGCTGAAGGTTGTGATAACATTTAGTGCCTTTTCTGAATGGTCCACCCTGTTTGTCCTGCCCGTGTGAGACAAAAGACATAAGGGCTGCCAGTGGACTTTAATATGTTATTTTAAAAAATAGCCCTTTATTTTTTTTAAATGACCTTAATTATAGCTTACCACAGGCAGGTCATGCATTTCTGAATAGTTTTACAAACGAAGGAAAAAGCAAATAGTTGCTAAGTGCTGGTAAGTTCTTGTTTGCATGCTGTCCTACACCCAAATTGTAACACTGCAATACCACAATTTTTCACCCAAATTACAAGCACAACAAATTAACACAATTTGTTAATTTCCTTTTTTAATTTTACTACAAAGAGGAGTATTTCTGTGTTTTGACTTTTTTGACATAGAGGCTCCATCTTAAAAGCAAAAAGTCTTTCATATATTTAAATCTATGTCTATAATAAAGTTTGTTTTTATTTTTGTTACCCAGCTGGTTAAGACTTATACATTAATTATTCAACTGCAGCATTTTAAACATCTTGGTTAAAATACACACAGTTGGCCTAGAATTGTTCAACCCCTAGCACACTTTTGCTTGCCTGCAAGGAATAAATACTGTAGAACCATAAATGTGTAAACTCAGTCTTTCCGTGTAGCACGGTCAACAAAACTCATGGTGAACATATGAAAGATAACTAATATTGAGATTCAGGTAAGTCATTTCTTAGACATTTTAGCTGTTGTGCTGTAGAATAATTGTACACCCACGAGAAAAGAATTGCAAAACGCAACCTACTTATCCTTTACCCAAGGGTTACATACACGTATAACATTTTTCTGTTCTGCAGTTTGTGCCAATCTTCTGTTTAATCATGAAAAATAAAGTCATTTTAAATATTGCTTACTCAATAACTGTGTTTGATAGAAATCCTACAGGATGGTGACTTTACCCAGAGTGTGACTTCAATATGCTGACATGATCTGAGACAATCAGAGATATTAGTAATGGAATGCAGATCTCTGTAGCAATTTTATTTAAAGTTTTGTTTAAGTTAATATTATATCTGACTAATGTAACCATTTGAATCTAGTTCCATCAGTGACAACATAAAATTGTTAAACATCATTTTATAGGCATCAACTGCTTTGGCTTGAGTATAATTTTATGGTCATGCTTTATTGTATTACTTTATTACTATCATTTAAATATTAGTAACAACAGTAGCAAGTATTCCAGGCATACCACAGAACTCAAAGTAGTGGGTATGCCAGCTTTGTGACTAAATTATTCTTGCCACTCAGTCTTCACATATTCTGTTCCTTTGTCCAAGAATGTCCTTCAAATCTTAGTTTAAAGGCTTTTGAAAGAGGTCCTCCTTTTTCACTCTGGTATTCTTAATCACTGTGCCCATTTGTTTCCTTCATAGTATTTATCACAATTTAAAATGTTAGTATTTTTCCTTGTTAATTGTCTCCCCTGCTACACTATAACCTGTGCAACAGCAGAGACAATGTCTATTTTTATTTACCTATGTATCCCCTTGCCTAGCAAAGCAAGTAGGCACTGTCAATGTTTTGGGGGGGACTCTAAATATTTTAATGAATAAACGGGACAATGAGGCAAAACTACAGGGAACCTATATGTCGAGGACTTCCAAATTAATCTCACGGTTGCATTGATCCTGCCTAGATCCATAGGACTTTACACCAGTATACCCATATGCTTGGTGGCCATTTCTACCTGGTGATCCACAGGTATCTCATAGTCAACATTTCAACCTTTAATTCATCATCTTTCCTCTCAAATCTCATTTTCTTTCTCAAAGTCATAGCACTGTCATGCAAGTCATCACCCAAGTAAGACACCTGGTATTTATTCTCCTCCTCACTCCTCCTCAACTCAATCACCCAGGCCTGTCAGTGTGTTCTTCTGAATGTCACTTAGATCTGTCCTCTCCTTTCTACCTTCATTGACATGACTTAGGTTCAGTTCTCTAACATCTCATTTAAATTACTGCAAATACCTCTTAATAGTCTCTCCGCTTCCCTCGTCTGATAACCTAAGGACCACCTTCCTCCCTGAGAAAAGTCATATACTATTCTCTCTCTCTCTCTGCAAAAGTCAGTAAGGACTAGAAATGTGCAGAAGAAGCTGGAACCTGCTGAGCAAGAGAAATTCAAAGATTACAGACATATGATTTTTTAAGATTAATTTCCTTTTTGTTTTTCTGCTACAGATCCAGTGGAATAAGCTATTAAAATCCTTTGAGCTTCTGAAAAAAACATATAACTGTGCCAGCAGAATAACATAAATGTTTCTTTTCTTTATTTCTCCCTCTAGCATCTATCTATAATGGATGATATGACTATGAATCTTCACTTAAATGTGGAATCTTGAAAACATAAAATTGCAGAGTGCCAGAGCTGGACAAAGGCCATCTGGATCCTTTGTCTGAAGCTCAGAGAACGGAATGGCCTTATTAAAGTCACAAAGTGGAGAATTAAGATTCAGACCCAGTTTTCTTTATTTTTCAAATGATCATGAGGCTTCATTTGGATGTATTATTAAAACATTTGGCAGCCATGTGACCCACTCCTCAGACCGCTGTGGCATGACTTCCTTCAATCTGTCCTTTAATTTAATTTAATGTTTTGCTTTTCTTGTGCCTGAGTGCTAATCAGTAATATTAGGAAGAAAGTCTAGAGGCATAGGTAGATACACTTTGCCTCCTTGCACAACCAAAAGAAGGACAACAAATTTAAAAACAAAAACCAACCAGAACTAGCGGAAAATAGAACTGTATGGAACTCTGACAACCAAGGAGTTAAAGAAACATTCATCCATACTGGAGGTAGGAGGGATGGAGACAGACAGCTGGGGCAGAGAGGACTCCCTGCAAGGCAGGGGCTGGAGGACAAGGTGGACAAGATGACAGCTGGTGGACTAGCAGTCCCATATTGACATGCAGATAAACTGGGAGGAACGGCTGGGGAGTGAGACAGACTGCACAATCCATGTTTCCACTGCTGAAAAAGAAATTCTCTAAACCTCTGGGTGTAAAAATCTGTTGAGGATGTGGCAGTGGGATAAACTCCCAGCCTCACAGGAGAGTTCGTTGGGGAGACCCACAGGATTCTAGAACATACACAAACTCTATCCTGGAATCAGCACTAGAAGGACACAATTTGCTTGTGGATAGCAGGGGCAGTAACTAAAGGCCGACCAAGAGCCAAGCAGTGTCATTGTTCCCTCTTGGAACCCTCCCCCACATACAGCATCACAACACAGTGACCTGGGTTGCCCTGCCCCAGCAAATACATAAGACTCTGCCCCTTCCAAAGTAACAGGATCACCTAGACAAAGAAATATGGCCCAAATGAAAGAACAGGTCAAAGCTCCAAAAATAGAACGAAGTGATGAACAGATAGCCAACCTATCAGATGCAGAGTTCAAAACACTGGTAGGGGGAAAAGGTAGGGAAGGGGAAAGTCAAGGAACATATAGCAAGGACTCATGGACAAAACCAAAGGGGAAGAGTTGAAGGAGGGAGGGGGCAAGGGAAAGAGGTGGGGGGTAGGCAGAGACAAATGTATTTGAAAAAATAATTTAAAAAATTAAAGTATACAAAACAAGAAAATAGTTCTAATTGTATAATGCATTATCTTATCAAATAAATAATATATGACCCACTGAATGTATAAATGACACCCATAAAACTTTAATATATTTAATTGTGTTACTCCCACCCATCGTAATTTATAATCATTTTGTCTAAAAAAAAAAAAAAACACTGGTAATCAGGATGATCACAGAAATGGTTGAATATGGTTACAAAATAGAGGAAAAAGTGAAGGCTATGCAAAGTGTAATAAAGAAAAATACACAGGGAACAAATAGTGAAAGGAAGGAAACTGGGACACAAATCAATGATTTGGAGCAGAAGGAAAAAATAAACATTCAACCAGAACAGAATGAAGAAACAAGAATTCAAAAAAAAAAAAAAAAAAAAAAGGAAAGGAAAACAGGCTTAGGAACTTCTGGGACAACTTTAAATGTTCCAACATCCAAATCATAGGGGTGCTGGAAGGAGGAGAGGAAGAGGAAGAGCAACATTGAAAACTTATTTGAACAAATAATGAAGGAGAATTTCCCCAATCTGGTGAAGGAACTAGGCTTCCAGGAAGTACAGGAAGGTCAGAGAATCCCAAAGAAATTGAACCCAAGGAGAAACACACCAAAACATATAATAATTAAACTGCCCAAGATAAAAGGTAAGGAGAGAATCTTAAAAGCAGCAAGAGAAAAGGAGAGAGTTACCTACCAAAGAGTTCCCATAAGACTATCAGCTGCTTTCTCAAAAGAAACCTCATAGGCATGAAGGGACTGGAAAGAAGCATTCCAAGTCATGAAAGGCAAAGATGTGCATCCAAGATGACTCTATCCAGCAAAGCTAACATTTAGAATGGAAGGGCAGAAAAAGTGCTTTCCAGATAAGGTAAAGTTAAAGGAGCTCATTGTCACCAAGCCCTTATTATATGAAATGTTAAAGGGACTTATCTAGGAAAAAGAAGATCAACACTATAAACAATAAAATGACAAGAAACTCACAACTATCAACGACTGAACCTAAAAATAAAAACAAACTAAGCAAACAACTAGAACAGGAGCAGAATCACAGAAATAGAGATCACATGGAGGGTTATAAGTGGGAAGGGGGAGAGGGGAGAAAGGGGGAAAAGCTACAGGGAATAAGAAGCATAATTGTTAGGTATAAAATAAGGGAGGTTAAGAATAGTATAGGAAATGGAGAAACCAAAGAACTTATATGTATGACCCATGGACATGAACTAAGAGGAGGAAATGCTGGTGGGAGAGGGGTGCATGGCAGAGGGGAATAAAGGGGAAAAAAACAAATGGGACAACTGTAATAGCATAATCAATAAAATATACTTTAAAAAGAAGGAACAAACTCCCCCTCCAAGAAAAGTAAGAAAATTTGACCTTAATAATGTAACATATGTTTCAGTGGTGATTTGTAAAGGGACACTTTGAAGTATTACATGTGCCTTGGATACCTCTGTGTGTATCAATCAATCACAACCCAAGTGAACAAGACTTTGAGGTGCCAAAATCATTCTAGATGAAGTTTTGTTTTCATGTGTTTTATATGAGCTTACACTACTATTGGACTTAAGGGAGTTCATGTTGAGAAAGTTTTAAGCCCTGGCTGGTGTAGCCCAGTGGCTTAAGTAGCAGTCTGCAAACCAAAAGGACACTGGTTTGATTCCCAGCCTAGTGCTCATGTTTGTAAGAGGCAACCAATTGATGTATCTTACACATTGATGTTTTTCTCCTCTCTTTCTCCCTCCCTTCCCCTCTGTCTATAAATAAATAAATAAATAAATAAATAAATAAATAAAATCTTTACTTATAAAAAGAAAGACAATATCCATGGAAGGGAGCAGTTGATGTTAAGAATTGATGACATTTGTCATTGTGAAGTGTCACAGTGTGTAGTCTTCCAGTTTTTGACATGGGAGGTGATGGAAGGAGGTGTGTAGGGCATTGAAGGAAGGACAAATGGTAAGTGCCACCTGAATGTTCTCTTTTGTTGCCGATAGATGGTTCAGGAACACTTGATACTTGACATGACAAAAAGCAAGGCCACCCCTATCTTTGGCAGGCCTGGGTTAGGGGTGCAAAATGCAGTCTCACTGCCAACTCTACCTTCTCTTCAACCTCATCGTTCTGTCTCTTACCCTGAGAGGCCTTCCACACATGTCTGTAGACACCAGCCTTGCTCCTCAAAACATGGACCCAGGTTCAGAGAATCAGCATTATATGTTTGTTAGAACTGCAGATACTCAGGGCCCATTCTAGGCCTACTTAACCATGATCTGGATTTTAATAAGATTCCAGATTATTCACAAGCACATTAAAGTTTTAGAAATACTGTTGTAGCCCACATTTTTAAGGTCCATAATCACTGGATGGAAGGGCAACAGCTGCCCCATTGCCACCCCTTATTCACACCTGAGGCCTAGGGTTGTGCCCATCTGTGCTTTGGTCCATCCTTAGGAAGGCAGAACTACGGAAAGTGATTGCGCAGACCATGAAGACAGGCTTGGGGCACATTGGCATGCAATTTCAAAGTCTTGTATATTAGGGTATCATAGAAGAGGGAAGCATAGACTTAGGGTGGACAAGTCCCCTTGGACCCATAGACTCTATTTTCTATGGAGAGTAGTGTGGCTACAGCAGGTCCAGGGCAAGGTCTTATAAAGTATGGGATCTAGGGCAGGATGTGGTTGCCCTATTCTAGGAGTGATACTGTTGAAAGGTGTCCTAGTTTTCCATGTGGGCGGGAGTGGTTCATGGCTCCTTGAAGTACTAGGCAGCTGCCAGTGTCTTGGTGGCTCTTTGGGGGTGTGGGGAAGTAGTAGTGGGGTGGCCATTACTGCTTTAAGAGAGAAAATGAACAGTTCTAAGAAAATTCTTCTGTAGCTAGGCAGACCCATATGTTGAAATCTGTAGAAGGTATACAGTGAAGGTGCCTCTTTGGTGCCTAATGATAATTCAATTAGATCATTTGTTAGCCTCCAGAAACAGACAGTTGGATGTGGGCATGAAGGGCTTTGAGGAGCTGCCTCCAAATCTAGGATGCAGGCAGTTTTTCTAGATGAATTAAGAGCTGTGGCTTTTGTCGTTGGGATAAAGTAGGAGGTGGAGGGTTGAAATATGCCATTGTGTGTTCACTGCCACCTGGATGATGCCATGGTTGTGGGATAGACGCAGGCTTGAAGTTTATTAGATTGCTGTTATAGCCATCAAACCTCAGCTTCTTCATCTGTAAAATGAAACAAATAATACTTGCCCTGTTTACCTTGTAGAAATGTTGTTGGGTGGCTCTAGTGAGATAATGAATACAAAAGTCCTTTATAATCTGTCAAGTGGGGCACATATGAAGAAATGATCATCCTACAATTTGCTGTTTTTCTTTGTGAGTGTGCATTCAGCTGTACATGAGTTTTAGATTTAGGTTCTCTTCCTCTGAATAATGCACAAGGTTCCATGTAAAGCCATCTCTTTCCCTGTGCCCCAATGTCTTCCAGCCCCTTCTATGCAGATACACTGCTATGATTCTTATTTATTTATATTTTTTAGTTCCACGTGTGAGGAGGGGGATGTTTATTGGCAAACATTTTTTTTTTCTGAGACAAATAATTGCCTCTGGAAAGAGAATTATTTTCTCTTCCAAAAATTCATATTTGCTGGTTTAAATTGATGTGATTTTATTTTTTGGCTAGTGCTCTGCAGTACTCCACTGAGCCATAATTATTCCTTTGGTGTTGCAGGAGTTTGCTGGGAGAAGGGAGCTCAATCTAAAAGAGTGGATCCATCTGGTACACATGTTGAAGCTGTCACTGAGGCCACTAACACTGAAAGGTTAATGCTAGAATTTTATCTACTGGTATCATTTAGATATTGATATAATGTGAGCTGATACCCTAGGTTGCTGAATCAAAAGCTAAATTCCATTTCTTGGAATTCACTGGATGCCTTGCAGTGGATTAATGGCCTTCTTGGCATACTACAGTGGTAAGATCGACTCTGCATTCCAGTCCTGCCACCTGATAGTCAGACTCTGGTTGCCCCAGCCCCCATCAGGGGTTCGTACTAAAGGTCAGCAGCCAGAAGACTCGGTGACTCCCAGTACATGAAGCATCAAGTACTAAGCTTGGCAGAATTATAGATGGCATATGGAATTAGTCTGATACCTCAAGTATTAAGTGCCCCCTGGAAAGAGCCCCTGAATTCTATAAGGGCTCATTAATCTCCACCCTTACCTTTTACATTATGGTGTGGGTGACGCTGGGACAGGTTTCAGGAACCCACTGTAGACTCTCCGACTTGGTTGGGACTCTGGCATCCAGCCTAGGATTTACTAGGCCTTTCTCTGGGGATGCTGAGATCTGTCTATTTACCTGGTCACCATCTAGGATCCAATCCAAATTAAACCTTGAAGAAACATGGTGCTACCACCTGCCTGATGATTAGTATTGTCTATGCTGCCAGGTCTTTCTTCACCAGATTGCCATTGGAAATAACCAGCTTGCATTTGTCATGGTTTATGATCTTTATAACTTGGATGGCGAGTCATCCCCCTTGGAGACAACTCTGTAGCCCTCTAAGTTCTGACTGCTTGATCTGTGCTCTTTCTCCTTTTCCCACTCTCCTGGCATTAAAGTCTTTAGAATCCCCACTATCACTATAAAAGTTTTGCTGAAAAATATGGGAAAATTGTGTACTTTATCCCATAGTTCAGTTACACTCATACATTCATAGGAAGTTGTGGACATCCCACTTGGCGTTGAACCCACTCACAGTTCCTGCCTCTTCTCTCCAAGAAGCATTAACCAAAGAAGCTACAGGGGGATTAACTTTCCAGCCTTCCATAACATAAAATGCTATGTGGTTCCCTGGCTGGTGTAGCTCAGTGGATTGAGTACTGGCCTATGAAGCAAATGGTTGCTGGTTCATTTCCCAGTCAGGGCACATGCCTGGTTCATGGGCTGGGTCCCTGGTTGGGAGCATGCAAGAGGCAGCAAACTAATGTTTCTCTCTCACATCGATGTTTCTCTCCCTCTCTTTCTTACTCCCTTCCTATTTCTCTGAAAATAAATAAATAAAATTTTTTAAAAAATAAAATGGTATGTGGCATCAAACAGCCAACCACCCATATTTATTAGCAAAATCTGGGTGCTCTAGCTTTTTGAATATTTCCTTCTTCCTCTGTAGACTAGCATTAAATAGAATCTCCAGGCCAAATTCTTATTGGGATAAATTTTTGTTCTTGTTGTTATTGTTTCTATATAGTTTTTCTTTTTTCAATTTAATTTTTTTATTGTCCAAATATATTTGTCTCCATTTTCTCATCACAGCTTTCCCCTGCCCCACCCACTTCCACCTCGCACCCTCAATCCTTCCCCACGTTGGCTTTGTCAATGGTTTCTTTTATTTTCTTTTTATTGTTCAAATACATTTGTCTCCACCTTCCCGCCACCACTTTCCCCTGCCCCCTCCCCCACCTCCCTCCCTCAATCCTTCCCCACTTTGGCTTTGTCCATGGGTCCTTTATACATGTTCCTCAACTTGATTCTTCCTTTCCCTTTCCCCCTCCTCCTCCCTGCTTCCCTCTTGATTCTGTTGGTGTCTTCTTTCTTTCAATGTTGCTGGTTATATTTTCCTTGCTTGTTTGTTTTGTTGGTTAGGTTCTACTTATAGGTGAGATCATATGGTATTTGTCTTTTGCCTCCTGGCTTATTTCACTTAGCATAGTGCTCTCAAGTTCCATCCATGCTGTCGCAAAGTGTAGTTATTTTTTTCTTTCTGCTGCATAGTATTCCACTGTGTAAATGTACCATAATTTTTTGATCCAATCATCTACTGATGGGCATTTAGGTTGCTTCCAACACTTGGCTATTGTAAATTGTGCTGCTGTGAACATTGGGGTGAATAGGTTTTTTTGAATTGGCGTTTTGGGATTCTTAGGGTATAGTCCCAGCACGGGAATCACTGGGTCAAAAGGCAATTCCATTTTCAGGAAATTCAACACTGTTTTCCACAGTGGCTGCATCAGTCTGCATTCCCCCCAACAGTGTACTAGGGTTCCCTTTTCTCCACAACCTCATCAGCACCTGTTGTTTGTTGATCTGTTTATGATAGCCATTCTGACTGGTGTGAAGTGATATCTCATTGTAGTTTTCATTTGCATTTCTCTGATGGCTAATGATGCTGAGCATCCCTTCATAGGTCTCTGGGCCCTGTGTATGTCCTCCTTGGAGAAGTGTCTGTTCAGGTTTTTTGCCCATTTTTTAATTGAATTCTTTGTCCTCTTAGAGTGGAGTCATGTGAGTTCTTTATATATTTTGGAGATCAAAACCCCTATCTGATATATCGTTGGCAAATATATTTTCCCATACGATTGGTTCCCTTTTCATTTTGCTGATTTTTTTTTAGCCATGCAGAAGCTTCTTATTTTGATAATATCCCTCATGTTTATTCTTTCCTTTATGTCCCTTGCTCTAGGGGACATATCGGTGAAAATATTGTAGTGTGGGATATCTGAGGGTTTCCTGCCTATGTTCTCCTCTAGGACTTATAAGTTGTTATAGTGTAACGACTTATATTTAAGTCTTTTACCCATCTTGAGTTTATTTTTGTGTATGGTGTCAGTTGGTGGTCAAATTTCAATTTTTTCATGTAGCTGTCCAGCTCTCCCAGCACCATTTGTTGATGAGGCTATTTTTACTCCAATTTATGCTTCAGCCCCCTTTGTCAAATATTAATTGACCATAGAGACGTAGGTTTATTTCTGGGCTTTCTATTCTGTTCCACCGATCTATGTGTCTGTTCTTGTGCCAGTACCAGACTGTTTTGATTACAGTGGCCTTATAAAATAGTTTTATGCCCAGTATTGCGATCCCTCCTGTTTTTACCCCCCTCAAAATTGCTGCAGCTATTTGGGGGTCATTTATGGTTCCATATAAATTTTTGAAATGTCTGTTCTACGCCTGTGAAATACATCATTTTGAGATGCCATATGTCTTTGGTACATGGCTGAGAAGAAGCCCAGAAAAGAATTACCATCATGTCCCCCCAAAACTGTTAGGGAAGATTACTGATTATTGTTCCAATACTTTTCACCCTGACCATAGGATATTGTGGTCATTAAAGAGGCATTATCATGTACCTTTTTAAAAATAATTTCTCCCTGCTCTGGCTGGTGTGGCTCAGTGGAATGAGCACTGGCCTCAGAACCAAAGGGTCACTGGTTCAATTCCCAGTCAGGGAACATGCATCGGTTGTGAGCCAGATCCCCATTGTGGGGCACATGAGAGACAAGCATGTTTCTCTCCCTCTCTTTCTCCTTCCCTTCCCCTCACTCTAAAATAAATAAATAGATCTTTAAAAAAATAAAAATGATTTTCCCCCTTTTCTTTTCTGAATAGTCATTTTGCCCTGGTCCATCTCTTTGCCCATGGAGTTTACCTTGCCCTTCTGGCAAATGGAGTTATATTGTTATTGCTTCTGCCAGCTGGCAGCTGAGTTTACTTAAAGTTCTTGGGGGAGTTCAGACAAGTGCAATTACATACATCATTGTTGACTTCTGTCAACCTGCTTTCCCTTTCTCTCACACTTCTTTTTCTACCTGTACCTCTCACCACTTTCCCTATAGGGTTGGAGTGTCATTTTTCTTAAGAACTCCAGGCTTTGGGGTAGAAGTTATGTCTAAAGGTACATATCAACACTTTCTTGGTGACATGTAAAGTAGAGTGGCATTCGATCTATACAGTAACCAGATTTCCATCATATGTAGGTTAGAGACAGTATATCTAATTTAAAGAGGTTTTTTTGTTTTTAATTTTTTATTGTTGTTCAATTACAACTGTACCCATTTTGCCCCCATTGGTCTCCCCTGCCCTGCCCACTCACCATTCCCGCCTCAGTCATCCCCCAACATTGTACTTGTCCATGGGGCCTTTATGTACATGTTACTTGACTGGACCTTTCCCCTTCTTTCCCCCATTATCCCTCTCCCCACTCCTCTCTGGTCACTGTCAGATTATTCTTTATTTCCATGTCTCTGGTTATATTTTGCTTGCCTGTTTGTCTTGTTAAGTTACACTTATATGAGAGATCATACAGTACTTGTCTTTCACCTCCTGGCTTATTTCACTAATCATAATATCTCTAGCTATTGAGTTTACATACAGTCCATACATGCTGTCACAAAGGGTAGGAGTTCTTTCTTTCTGGTGTGTAGTATTCCTTTGTGTAAATGTACCACAGTTTTTTTTAGCCACTCATTTTCTGATGGACACATAGGCTGCTTCCAGCACTTGGCTATTATAAATAATGCTCCTGTGAACATAGGGGTGAATAGGTTCTTTTGAATTGGTGTTTCAGGATTCTTAGGGTATAATCCCAGTAGTGGGATCACCAGATTAAAAGGCAGTTACATTTTTAGTTTTTTGAAGAATTTCCATACTGTTTTCCACAGTGGCTGCACCAGTCTGCATTCCCACCAACAGTGTATTTGGGGTCCCTTTTCTCCACAACCTCTCCAGCACTTGGTGTTTGTTGATTTGTTAATGATGGACATTCTGACCTGGTATGAAGTGGTATCTCATTGTGGTTTTGATTTGCATTTCTCTGATGCCTAGTGATGTTGAATATCCTTTCATATGCTTATGGGCTCTCTGTATGTCCTCCTTGGAGAAGTGTTTGTTCCAGTCCTTTGTCCATTTTTTAGCTGGATGTTTTTCTTACTGGTGTGGGGTCATGTGACAGGTGCTTAGTGATGTTGAGCATCTTTTCATATGTCTATGGGCTCTCCATATGTCCTCTTTGAAGAGTTGTCTGTTCAGGTCCTTTGTCCATTTTTTAATTGGATTGTTTTTCTTCCTGGTTAGAAGTCACTTGAATTCTTTATATTTTTGTAGATCAAACCCTTGTCCACGGTATCATTGGCAAATATATTTACCTATATGGTTGGTTCCCTTTTCATTTAGCTGATGTTTTCTTTAGCTGTGCAGAAGCTTTTTAACTTGATCTAGTCCCATTTGTTTATTCTTTCCTTTATGTCCCTTGCTGTAGGGATTTAATATCAGCAAAAATATTGCTGCATGGGATATCTGAAATTTTCCTGCCTATGTTCTCCTCTAGGACTTTCATGGCTGCACAATTTATATTTAAGTCTTTTATCCATCTTGAGTTTATGTTTATGTATGCTGTGAGTTAATGGTCTAGTTTGCATGTGGCTTTCCAGATCTCCCAACACTGTTTTTCGAAGAGGCTGTTTTCACTCCATTTTATTCTTCTGCACACTTTGTCAAATGTTAATTGACTGTAGCAACATGGGTTTATTTCTGAGCTCCCTTCTGTTCCACTGATCTTGTATCTGTCCCTATGCCAGTACCAGACCAGTACCAGTGTTTTGCTTACACTGACCTTGTAATATAGTTTGATGTCAGGTATTGTGATCGCTCCTACTTTGTCCGTCTTTCTCAAAATTGCAGAGGCTATCCTGGATTGTTTATGGTTCCATATAAATTTTTGAAATGTTTGTTCTATATCTGTGAAATATGTCATTGGTATTCTGATAGGGATTACATTGAATCTATAAACTGCTTGGGGTAGTATGGACATTTTGATGATGTTAACTCTTCCAATCCATGAACGTGGTGTATGTTTCCATTTATTTGTGTCTTCCTTAATTCCTTTCTTTAGTGTTGTGTAGTTTCCTGAGTATAGGTCTTTTACCTCCTTGGTTATGTTTATTTCTAAGTATTTTGTTACTCTTGTTGCTATAGTAAGTGGAATTATTTTTTAATTTCTGTTTCTCATATTTCATTTTTGGTATACAAAAATGCCACCGATTTCTGAATATTGACTTTGAATCCCTCCATTTTGCCAAATTTACTTATTAGGTGGAGTCTATAGGGTTTTCTGTGTACACTCTCATGTCATCTGCAAAAAATGACAGTTTTACTTCCTCCTTCCCAATTTGGATGCCTTTTATTTCTTTTTCTTATCTGATCGCTCTGGCTAGAACTTCCAATACTATGTTAAAAGAAGTGGTGAAAGTGGACACCCCTTTCTTGTTCCATATCTTAGTGGGAAAGCTTTGTTTTTGCCCATTGAGTGTGATGTTGGTTCTAGATTTCTTGTATATGGCCTTTATTATGTTGATACATGTTCCCTCTACTCCCACTTTGCTGAATGTTTTGTTCATAAATGGGTGCTGTACCTTATCAACTGTGTTTTCTGCATCTATTGATATCATCATGTGATTTTCATCTTTCCTTTTGTTTATGCGATGTATTACATTTACTGATTGTGAATATTGTGCCATCCTTGCATCCCTGGGTTGAATCCCACTTGATCATGATGTATGTTTTTTTTAATGTATTTCTGGATGCAGTTTGCCAATATATTGTTGAGGATTTTAGTGTCTATGTTCATCAATGATATTGGCTTGTAGTTTTCTTTCCTGGTTGTGTCTTTACCTGGTTTGGGGATTAGGATGATGCTGGCCTCATAAAAAAAGTTTGGGAGTCTTCCCTCTTCTTGGATTTTTTGGAATAGTCTGAGAAGAATAGGGGTTAGCTCTTTCCTAAATGTTTTGTAAAATTCTCCTGTGAAACCATCAAGTCTAGAGCTTTTGTGTACCGGGAATTTTTTTTTTTATTACTGCTTCAATTTCACTAGTTGTTATCAGTCTGCTCAGAGTTTCTGCTACTTCTTGATTCAATTTTGTAAGATATATTTTTCTAGAAATTTGTCCATTTCACCCAGGTTTTCTAATTTCTTGGCATATCATTGTTTTTAGTCATTTCTTACAATCCTTTGTATTTCTGTGATGTTGGTTGTAATTTCTCCTCTTTCAATTCTGATTTCATTTTTTGTGGGTCCTCTTTATTTTCTTCTTGATGAGTCTGGTTAAAGCCTTGTTGATTTGTTTATCTTTTCAGAGAACCAGCTCATGGATTTATTGATCCTTTGAATTTTTCTTTTAGTCTCTGTGTTATTTAATTCTGTTCTGATTTTGATTATTTCCTTGTTTCCAAGCACTCTGAACTTTGTTTGTTGTTGTTCCTCCAGTTCTTTTAGATGTAGTGTTAGGTTGTTTACTTGAAATGTTTCTATTTTTTTTTGAGGTAGACCTGTATTGCATAAACTTCCCTCTCAGGACTGTGTTTGTTGTGTCCTATAGGTTTTGGCTTGTTGCATGTTCATTTTCACTTGTTTCCAGAAAATTTTTTATTTCTTCCTTAGTCTCATTGGTAACCCATTCCTTGTTTAATAACATGTTATTCAGTCTCCACAAATTTGACTGTTTTTGAGTTTTTCCTGAGGTTGGTTTCTAGTTTCAAGCCCTTGTGATCCAAGAAAATGCTTGATATGATTTCAGTTTTCTTGAAAATGTTCAGGCTTGTTTTGTGTCCTGTCATGTCGTCTATCTTTGAAAATGTTCCATGTACATTTGGAAAGAATGTGAATTTTGGTTCTTGGGGGAGAAAGGTTCTGTATATATCAGTTAAGTTCATTTGATCTAGTGCGTCGTTCAGTGTCACAATATCCTTGTCGATTCTTTGGAAGATCTATCCATTGTTGATGGTGCGGTGTTAAAATCCCCTACTATAAGTGTGATGCAGTCTATATCTTTCTTGAAGTCCTCCAAGATTTTCCTTACATATTTGGGTGCTCCTATGTTGGGTACATATATGTTTACAATGTTTATGTCTTCTTGATGGATTCTTCCTTTGAGTGTTATGAAGTGTCCTTCTGGTCTCTTTATGCCCTTTGTTTTGAAATCTATTTTGTCTGATATAAGTATTGTAACCCTGGCTTTTCTTCTTGTCCATTTTCTTCAATGTTTATTTTCAACCCTTTGCTTTCGATCTGTGTAAGTCTTTTGTTCTCAGGTGGGTCTCTTGTAGGCAGTACATGTGTGAGTCATATTTTCTTATCCAGTTAGCTATGTCTTAATTTAAAAGTTTTTAAAAATACTTTATTTACTTACTTTTCAAGAAAGGGATGGAGAAAGAGAGGGAGAGCAACATCAGTGCATGGTTGCCTCTCAAGTGCCCCCAACTGTGACCTGGCCTGCAACTCAGGTGTGTGTCCTGACTGGAAATCGAACTGGCGACCCTTTGGTTTGTAGGCCAGCACTCAATCTACTGAGCCACACCAGCCAGGGCTTAACTTAAAAGTTCCTAATAATGTCTCTTGTACTTAAGTTCTAACATCAGTTCATTGGGGATGGTAAAGGTGTTATAACATTTCTGCCCTGTGGGTATAGTGAATGTTGGCACTTGGTCTTTTAGTTGACTCTTGTGCCATCCTTCAGTGTTGTTGTGTATCACCTGGACTTCTAGGCTACACTTTTGTATTGTGGGGAGAGGGTCTGGTTTGTTTCCTTTTATTCTGCATTTGTTTTAACACAGCACACATTGGAAATACATTAATATACAACTGTAGTTATGTTCTCCTGCCACACTTCTGATTTGACAATGCCCATGTGAGATACAGAGTCCTTTTCAAGGTAGTGTCTTTGCCCCAGGCTCAGAAGACATGGAGAGCACAGAAACATATGTTGCACCCCTTTTACCTTCTGTCCACACTGAAGTAGTATTTTGAGAAATGAGGGCTCTCTCTCTCTCTCGTTGGGATATGAGATCATCTCCATTTAGTTATTTATTCATTTTGGCTTTTTAGCTAATATATGGGGTATGTAAGCATTGATATTGGCAATTTTGAAGCAACTATGGAGTATTATGGTTCACTAGGTATTTGTTACTTTAAGTAGCAAATGGTTTGTGATGCCTTTTAAGGCTTATTTAATGCATATTTATTGAATACCTGTAACGGGCTAGGTGCTGTGTGGGTTCTGGGAATACACAGATTAGAAAAGCACAGGCCCTGTTTTCTGGTTGCCTCACAGTCCAGTGGGAGAGAGAGACACATCAAGAAATAAATGTAGTACTCTAAGAGCCGGGTAGAAAATTCAAAGTCAGGGCACTGGCATGAACAGAAGTTGAAAGCAAGGAAAACATGGTTTGTTCAGGGAACACAAATAATGTAGTGTAATGCAGTGTGATATTGATGCTTTGAGGTAACTGTTGGACAAAAGACTGGAAAATGGATTTGGGTCAGATTTGAAGAATTGAGATTTTTAGCTTTCAGAATATGATGTTGATATCCCTTGAACTCAAGATGTTGGATCCAAGATAATTCTGTGGACAGTCTTAGAACTTTTCATTAGTTTAGCAGGAGGAAGAGAAGAAAAGAACTTAAGCTGAAGCAGTAACCCTCACCTCTAGGGACTGTGTGAGTCAGAGGTTAGAACGTCCAGTATGACTTGAAGCTAGAGCTCTGCATCAGTATGAGATGTATGTGATGTATCTTTAGCTTAGGGAAGGGAGAGAAGATTTGTATTTGGAGGAAGAGTTGAAAATGAAGGACAGCAGAGCTGGATAGTTTTGCAACACACCCCAGTCAAAAATATATAGTTTGATTTCATTAGTGCCTTGAAATATTGTCATATTTCAGATCATAGAGAGGTCCATATTTAAAGTAAATGTGAACACCTCACATTCATTCATATACAAAGGACCAATTTGGTTCACTTATGTGATTCCACTTTACAAGCAGCCATGATCACATGACTAGGCTTGCAAGAGCAGCCAAAGATTGGACCATTTAAGAATGCACTGGGCATGATAGGCAGGAGCTCTTGTTTTCACAGTACATTTTGATCCAGGCATATATAACATTACCCAATGGTCCAAAGCCACAAATACTATCCTGATTCCCAATATACCATCTCCCAAATGGGTGTCATGTTATAACAGGAAGCACGGTTCAATTGGTGTGGCAGTACACATGGAAACACAACTGTTATTACAGGTTCTTTCTCCTGATGTTTTGGTAGTATTCTTCTGGCTGATGAAATGTGTTTCACCATGGGCCATCATTCATGTTGCTTCATCTCTACATTGCTGTGAAATGCATGGGCCCTTCATAGGGTCATTCATTATTTGAGTATAGAAGGTATTGCTCCTTTAAGGAAGCACAACACAAATTCCTCTAAACATGACTAGAGGAACTCTCTAAAGAAGAAAAACTTCTGGATGTAGATGTCACGGTCCACTTGGGCAGGTGTCTTACTTATTGAGACAAAACTGCTTCTAAGGAGCCCTTTTCTGCTCAGCCCTTGGAGAAAAGCACACTTTCTTGATGGTTTCATATACAGTCTCCAAGTCCTTCTGATAGACTGGCTTTAAGCATTCCTAATTACTTTTCTAATGTTTTTACCATTACTGCTTTGAAATTATGATCCTGGAGATAAAAGTCCTAGAAAATATCTAGAGTTAGTGTGTAATCTGGAGAAACCTATTTTAACAGCTTCTCTATTGAAAACAATGTAGGCAAAACCCTGTTTTCTTCATTAAGAATACTGAGCACTCCAGAGGAAATTTATAATAAAACTCTACTGCTACCAGTATTTGTTCCTTATACTGGATGGCCAGTAGAATATGCATATATAGAATGGTTTAAAATTAATTTATTCACTGTAGTAGTATGAAAAAGTTTTTTTCTAAAATTTCTTCATTTAATTGGAAATAATTTCAAATGTACTATAAAATTCATTTTAAAAAGCCAACAAGATGAAAAGTAATATGTTATTAAATTAAATATCTCTAATAAATTGTTTTTTAAATTTTTTTAAATTTATTTTTTTAATTTTTCTCATATATTTGTCTCCACTTACCCATCACCCCTTACCCCTGCCCCACCCACCACCACATCCCCTCCTCAATCCTTCCCCACCTTGGCTTCGTCCATGTGTCCTTCATACCTGTTCCTTGATCTGACCCTTCCCCTTCCCCTCTCTGCTACCCACTTCCATTTGTCCCTCCTATTCCCATGAGTTTCATCTTTCTTTCAATGTTGCTGGTCATGGTTTCTTTGCCTGCTTGCTTTGCTGATTAGGTTCCACTTATAGGTGAGATAATATGGTATTTGTCTTTCAAACTCTGACTTATTTCACTTAGCATAATACTCTCCAGTTCCATACGTGCTGTCACGAAGGGTAGTAGCTCTCTCTTACTTTCTTCTGCATAGTATTCTATTGTGTAAACATACCATAGTTTTTTGATCCACTTATTTACTGATGGGCACTTAGGTTGCTTCCAGCACTTGGCTATTGTAAATTGTGCTGCTATGAAGATTGGGATGCATAGGTTCTTTTGAATTGGTGTTTTAGGATTCTTAGGGTATAGCCTCAGCAGCGGAATCATTGGGTCAAAAGACAGTTAGATTTTTAGCTTTTGAGGAAATTCCAAACGGTTTTCCAGAGTGGCTACACCAGTCTGCATTCCCACCAACAGTGTACTAGGGTTTCCTTTTCTCTACAACCTCACCAGCACAAATTGTTTGTTGCTTTATTTATGATGGCCATTCTGACTGGTGTGAAGTGATATCTCATTGTGGTTTTCATTTGCATTTCTCTGATGGCTAATGATGCTGAACATCCTTTCATAGGTCTCTGGGCCCTGTGTATGTCTTCCTTGGAGAAGTGTCTGTTCATGTCCTTAGCCCATTTTTTAATTGGATTGTTTGTATTCTTGGAGTGGAGTCATGTGAGTTCTTTATATATTTTGGATGTTAAACCCCTGTCTGAGGTATCATTGGCAAATATATTTTCCCATACAATTGGTTCCCTTTTCATTTTGCTGGTGTTTTCTTTAACCATGCAGAAGCTTCTTATTTTGATGAAGTCCCATTTGTTAATTTTTCCCTTTATGTCCCTTGTTCTAGGGGACATATTGGTGAAAATATTCTCGTGTGGGATATCTGAGAGTTTCCTGCCTATGTTCTCCTCTAGGACTTTTACGGTGTCGTGACTTACATTTAAGTATTTTATCCATCTTGAGTTTATTTTTGTGTATGGTGTAAGTTGGTGGTTGAATTTCAATTTTTTGCAGGTAGTTGTCCAGTTCTCCCAACACCATGTGTTGAAGAGGCTATTTCTACCTCATTTTATGCTTCTGCCCCCTTTCTTGAATATTAATTGGCCATAGAGACATGGGTTTATTTCTGGGTTCTCTATTATGTTCCATTGATCTATGTGTTTGTTCTTAAGCCAGTACCAGACTGTTTCGATTACAGTCACCTTGTAATATAGATTGATGTCAGGTATTGTGATCCCTCCTACTTTGTTCTTCTTTCTCAAAATCGCTGCAGCTATTCGGGGTCGTTTATGGTCCCATATAATTTTTTTAAATGTTTGTTTGAAGTCAGTGAAATGTCCTATTGGTATTTTAATGGGATTGCATTGAATCTATAAATTGTTTTGAGTAGTATGGTCATTTTGATTATGTTAATTCTTCCAATCCATGAGCATGGTATATGGTTCCATTTATTTCTGTCTTCCTTAATTTCTTTCTTCAGTGTTATATAGTGTTCTGTGTACAGGTCTTTACCTCCTTGGTTAAGTTTATTCCTATGCACTTTAATTTACTTGTTGCTATAGCAAAGAGGATTTATTTTTTTGATTTTGGATTCAGATATTTCATTTTTGGTATACAAAAATGCCTTTGATTTCTTAATACTGACTTTGTATCCTGCACTTTTGCCAAATTCACTTATTAGGTCGAGTAGTTTTTGGAGGAGTCTATGGAGTTTTCCATGTACACTATCATGTCATCTGCAAACAATGATAGTTTTAATTCCTCCTTTCCAATTTGGATGCCTTTTATTTATTTTTCTTGTCTGATCGCCATGGCTAAGACTTCCAATACTATGTTGAATAGAAGTGGTGAAAGCAGACATCCTTTCCTTGTTCTGGATCTTAGTGGGAAAGCTTTTAGTTTTTGCCCATTGAGTATGAGGTTGGCTGTAGGTTTTTCATATATGCCCTTTATTATGTTGAGATATGCCCCTCCCTTTATTCCCATTTTGCTGAGTGTTTTTATCATAAATGGGTGCTGTTCCTTATAAAATGCTTTTTCTGCATCTATTGATATGATCATGTGTTTTTTTGTCTTTCTTTTTGTTTGTGTGATGTATTACATTTATTGATATATTGAACCATCCTTGCATCCTTGGGATGAATCTCACTTGATCATGGTGGATGATCTTTTTAATGTATTGCTGGATGTGGTTTGCCAATATTTTGTTGAGGATTTTAGTGTAATAGTCTGAGAAGGACAGGGGTTTGCTCTTATTTAAATGTTTTGTAAAATTCTCCTCTGAAATTGTCCGGTCCAGGGCTTTCTTGTGTTGGGAGTTTTTTTTTAATTACTGCTTCAATTTCACCAGCTGTTATCAGTCTGTTCAGTCTTTCTGCTTCTTCTTGATTCAATGCTGAAAGGTTATACTTTTCTAGAAATTTTTCCATTTCATCAAAGTTTTCAAATTACTTGCCATATAATTGTTCATAGTAATTTCTTACAATCCTTTGCATTTCTGTGGTATCAGTTGTTATTTCTCCTCTTTCATTTCTGATATTATTTATTTGGGTCTTCTCCCTTTTTTTCTTGATGAGTCTGCTTAAAGGCTTGTCGATTTTGTTTATCTCTTCAAAGAACCAGCTCCTGGATTGGTTGATCTTTGAATTCTTCTTTTAGTCTCATGTCATTCATTTCTGCTCTGATCTTGATTATTTCCTCTCTTCTAATCTCTCTGGGCTTTGTTTGTTGTTGTTTCTCAAGTTCTTGAAGTTGTATGGTTAGGTTATTTATTTGAAATGATTCTATCTTTGTAAGGTAGGCCTGTGTCACTATGAACTTCCCTGTTCCATAGTTCCTGAATAGCTCCTATGAACTAGCTTAGGATTGCCTTCACTGTCCCATAGGTTTTGGACTGTTGTGTGTTCATTTTCCTTTGTTTCCAGAAACTTTTTGATTTTCTGTTTGATCTCATTATTGACCCATTTATTGTTTAATAGCATGCCATTCAGTCTCCATGAGTTTGAATATTTTCTAGTTTTTTCCTTGTGGTTGGTTTTTAGTTTCAAGCCCTTGTAGTCTGAAAAAAAATGTTTGTTATGATTTTGATTTTCCTGAATTTGTTGAGGCTTCCTTTGTGTCCTATCATGTTGTCCATCTTTGAAATTCTACCGTGTGCATTTAAAAAGACTGTGTATTTTGCTTCTTTGGAATGAAAGGTTCTATATATATATCGGTTAAGCCCATTTGATCTAATGTGTTGTTCTGTCCCAGAATATCCTTGTTGATGTTTTATTTGGAAGATCTATCCACTTTTTACAATGAGGCATTAAAATCCCCTACTATCAGTGTATTGCTGTCTATATCTTTCTTGAAGTCCTCCAAAATTTCCCTTATATATGGCGGTATTCCTATGTTGGGTATATACAGACTTACAATGTTTATCTCTTCTTAATGGATTCTTCCTTTCAGTATTATGAAATGTCCTTCCAGTTTCTTTTTATGGCCTTTGTTTTGACATCTATTTTATCTGCTATAAGTATTCCTACCGCTGCTTTTTTTTTTTCCTCCATTTGCTTGACGTATTTTTTTCCATCCCTTTACTTTCATTCTGTGGAGGTCCTTTGTTCTGAGGTGGGTCTCTTGTAGTCAGCATATGTATGGGTCATGTTTTCTTATTCATTCAGCTATCCTATGTCTTTTGTTATTTTTTGTAATTAATTAATTTATTTTTCAAATACATTTGTCTCTGCCTTCCACCCACTACTTTCACCTGCCCTCTTCCCCCTATACTTCCCTCAATACTTCCCCACTTTGGGTTTGTCCATGAGTCCTTGCTATATGTTCCTTGACTTCGCCTTCCTTTCCTTCCCCCCCTCACCCCTCCCTCCTTCCCTCTTCTCTCTGTTAGTTTCTTTTCCTTTCAGTGTTGCTGGTCTTAGTTTCCTTGTATCTTTGTTTTGTTGGTTAGGTTCCGCTTATAGATGAGATCATATGATATTTGTCTTTCGCCCCCTGGATTATTTCACTTAGCATAATGCTCTCCAGTACCATCCATGCTGTCGTGAAGTTTAGTAGTTCTTTTTTTCTTTCTGCTGCGTAGTATTCCATTGTGTAAATGTACCATAAATTTTTGATTCAATCAGCTACTGATGGGCATTTAGGTGGTTTCCAACACTTCGCTATTGTAAATTGTGCTGCTATGAACATTGGGGTGCATAGGTCCTTTTGAATTGGCGTTTTTGAATACTTAGGGTATAGTCCCAGCAGGGGAATCTCTGGATTAAAAGGCAGTTCATTTTTAGCTTTTTGAGGAAATTTCACACTGCTTTCCACAATGGCTGCACGACTCTGCATTCCCACCAACAGTGTACTAGTGTTCCCTTTTCTCCACAGTCTCGCCAGCACCTGTTGATTGTTGAACTGTTTATGATGGCCATTCTGACCGGTGTGAGGTGGTACCTCATGGTGGTTTTGATATGCATTTCTCTGATGGCTAGTGATGCCGAGCATCCTTTTAAATGTCTCTGGGCCCTCTGTATCTCCTCCTTGGAAAAGCGTCGGCCCAGGTCCTTTGCCCATTTTTTGATTGGATCGTTTGTCTTCTTAGGGTGGAATCAAGTGGGTTCTTTATATATCTTGAAGATCAAACCTCTATCTTATGTATCATTAGCGAATATATTTTCCCATATGGTTGGCTCTCTTTTCATTTCACTGATGTTTTCTTTAGCCATGAAGAAGCTTCTTATTTTGATGAGGTCCCACTTGTTTATTCTTTCCTTTATGTCCCTTGCTTTAGGAGACATACTGGTGAAAAAATTGCTGCGTGGGATATCTGAGAGTTTCCTGCCAATGTTCTCCTCTAGGACTTTTCTGGTGTTGCGACTTATATTTAGGTCTTTTATCCATCTTGAGTTTATTTTTGTGTATGGTGTCAGCGGATGATCCAATTTGAATTTCTGGAATGTACCCATCCAGCTCTCCCAACACCATGTGTTGAACAGGCTGTTATTGCTCCATTTTATGCTTCTGCCCCATTTGTCAAATATTAGTTGCCCACATAGACCTGGGTTTATTTCTGGGCTTTCTATTCTTTCCCACTGGTCTATGGGTCTGTTCTTGTGCCAGTACCAGATTGTTTTGAGTATAGTGGCTTTGTAGTAGAGCTTGATGTCCGGTATTGTGATCCCTCCTACTTTGTTTTTCTTTCTCCAAATTGCTGCGGCAATTCGGGGTCATTTATGGTTGCATATAAATATTCGAAATGTCTGTTCTATTTCTGTGAAATACGTCATTGGTATCTTAATAGGGATTGCGTTGACTCTATGAACTGTTTTGGGTAGTATGGACATTTTGATGATGTTAATTCTTCCAATCCATGAGCACGGTATATGCTTCCATTTATTTGTGTCTTCCTTAATTTCTTTCTTCAATGTTGTATAGTTTTCTGCATACAGGTCTTTTACCTCCTTGGTTAAATTTATTCCTAGGTACTTTATTTTTCTTCTTGCTATATCGAATGATTTTTTTTCTGGTTTCTTCTTCTTCTATTTCATTGCTGGTGTACAAAAATGCCTTTGATTTCTGAATATGATTTTTAATAGCACTATTTTGCCAAATTCACTTATTAGGTTGAGGAGTTTTTGGTAGAGTCTACAGGGTTTTCTATGTACACTATCATGTTATCTGCAAACAATGATAGCTTTACTTCCTCCTTTCCAATTTGGATGCATTTTATTTCTTTCCTTGTCTGAACGCAGTAGCTAGGACATCGAATATGATGCTGAAAAGAAGTGGTGAAAGCAGACATTCTTGTCATGTTCCCAATCTTAGTGGGAAACCTTTCAGTTTTGCCCATTGAGTATGATGTTGACTGTAGGTTTTTCATATATGGCCTTTGTTACATTGAGCAATGCCCCATTTATTCCCATTTTGCTGAGTGTTTTGATCATTAATGGGTGCTATACCTTATTGAATGCTTTTTCTGCGTGTATTGAGATGATCATGTGTTTTTTGTCTTTTCTTTTATTTATGTGATGTATTACGTTTATTGACTTGCATATATTGAACCATCCCTGCATCCCTGGGATGAGTTCCAGTTGATCATGGTGGGTAATCTTTTTAAGGTATTCCTGGATGCAGTTTGCCAATATTTTGTTGAGAATTTTAGCATCTATGTTCAGCAGCAGAATTGGCCTGTAGTTTTCTTTCTTTGTAGGGTCTTTATCTGGTTTTGGGATTAGGGTGATGCTGGCCTCATAGAAAGAGTCTGGGAGTCTTCCCTCATCTTGGAGTTTTTGGAATAGTCTGAGAAGGACAGGGGTTAGCTCTTCCTTAAATGTTTTGTAAAATTCTCCAGTGACAACATCTGGCCCTGGGCTTTTGTGTGCTGGGAGTTTCTTGATTACTGCTTCAATTTCTCCAGCTGCTTTCAGCCCGTTCAAGCTTTCTGTTTCTTCCTCCTTCAGTGTTGGGAGATTATACTTTTCTAAAAATTTGTCCATTTCATCATGGTTTTCAAATTGCTTGGCATATAATTGTTCATAGTAGTTTCTGACAATCCTTTGTATTTCTGTGGTATCACTTGTTATTTTTCCTATTTTTTTCTGATACTAATAATTTGGGTCCTCTCCGTTTTTGTCTCGATGAGTCTGCTTAAAGGCTTGTCAATTTTATTTATCTTTTCAAAGATCCAGCTCCTGGATTGGTTGATCCTTTGAATTGTTCTTTTTGTCTCTATGTCATTCAGTTCTGCTCTAATCCTGACTATTTCCTTCCTTCTACTCCCTCTGGGATTTATTTGTTGTTGTTTCTCCAATTATTGAAGCTGTAGTGTTAGGTCTTTTATTTGAAATGTTTCTGTCTTTTTTAGATAGGCCTGTATTGCTATGAACTTCCCTGTCAGGACTGCCTTTGCTGTGTCCCATAGGTTTTGGACTGTTGTCTGTTCATTTTCATTTGTTTCCAGAAATGTTTGATTTCTTCTCTTATCTCATTATTGACCCATTCATTGTTTAATAGTCTACTGTTCTGTCTCCATGAGTTTTCAAGTTTTTGAAGTTTCTCTTTGAGGTTGATTTCCAGTTTCAAGCCCTTGTGGTCCAGGAAAATATTTGGTAATATTTCAGTTTTACTGAATTTGCTGAGTCTCGCTTTGTGTCCTCTCATGTTGTCTATCTTTGAAAAACTTCCATGAGCATTTGAAATGAATGTGTATTTTGCTTCTTTGGGATGTAAGGTTCTATATATCTCAGTTAAGTCTATTTGATTCAGTGCGTCATTCAGCTCCACAGTATCCTTTTTGATGTTTTGTTTGGAAGATTTGTCCATTTTTGACAGTTGGGTGTTGAAATCCCCTACTATCAGTGTGTTACTGTCTATATCTTTTTTGAAGTCGTCCAAGATTTTCCTTATACACTTATGTGCTCCTATATTGGGAGCATATAAGTTTACAATGTTTACGTCTCCTAGATAGATTCTTTCTTTAAGTATTATAAAGTGCCTCTCTGGGTCTCCTTGTATGGCCTTTGTTTTGATGTCTACTTTGTCTGATACAAGTATGGCAACCCCATTCTTTTTCTCTTGCCCATTTGCTTGGAATATTTTTTTCCTTCCCTTTACATTCAATATGTGTAGGTCCTTTGCTCTCAGGTGCATCTCTTGTAGGCAGCATATGCATGGGTCATGTTTCTTATCCATTCAGCTACCCTGTGTCTTTTGATTGGGGCATTTAGTCCATTTACATTGAGAGTTATTACTGATAGAAACCTATTCATTTTTTCTCTTTGTACCTGTGTTTTTCTCTTTCTCACTCTTTTCCTTCTTCTTCTTAAAACAGTCCCTTTAGCATATCTTAGAGTGCTGGTTTGGTAGAGATGTATTCTTTTAGCCTTATTTTGTCTGGGAAACTCTTTATTTCCCCTTCTATTTTAAGTGAGAGCCTTGCAGGGTAGAGCAGCCTTGGTTGTAGGCCCCTGATTTTCATTACTTGGAATGTTTGTTGCCATTCCCTTGTGGCTTGTAGTGTTTCTGTTGAGAAGTCATCTCCTAGCCATTTCGGGGTGCCCTTGTATGTTACTTTCCTCTTTCCCTTGCTGCCTTGAGAATTCTCTCTTTGTCTTTGACATTTGCCATTTTAATGATGATGTGTTTTGGAGTGGACCTCCTTTGGTCCCTCTTGAGTGGGGTCCTCTGTGCCTCTTGGATCCATGAGAGCCTTTCTCTCCTCAAAATGGGGAAATTTTCCATCATTACTTTTTCGAGGAGATTCTCTATCCCTTGCTCCTCTTCTTCTCCTTCTGGTATCCCTATTATACGGATATTATTGCGTTTCAGGTTGTCCTGCATTTCCCTAAATGCCTCTTCATTCTTTTTGAGCTGTTTTTCCATTTCTTGTTCTTTCTGGGAGCTTTTTTCTACCTTATCCTCCATCTCATTGATTCAATCCCTGGCTTCATCCAGCCTGCTTTGGATTCCTTCTACTGTGTTCTTCAGTTCAGAAATGGCATTCTTCATATCTTCTTGTGTCTTCTTGATAGTTTCTATGTCCTTTTCCAGGTTGATATAGTTTGTTGTAAGATCCTGATAGTTTCTCTGCAGTTGCTCTTAGTTCTCTTTGAGCTGGCTGAGATCATCGAGGTTCCTTAGAACCATTTTTTTAATTCAGTATCTAATAGTGTCCTTGCCTCTATTTCATTTAGCTCTTTCTGGGGGAGTCTCCTTTTCCAGTCATTTGGGGGGAACTTCTGTTTCTTCCCATTTTTGTGAGAGTGTGTTAAGTTATTCATTCATTCATTCATTCATTCATTTATTTTTGCTACTGCCTCAATTGGGCCGTCTAGATTTCCTGACTTTGTGGATTAAACTTCTATGGTAGTAGGCGGGTCTCTTTACTTACTTACTTAGTTACTTACTTACTTATTTTTCTTTTCTTTCTGGGCTTGCCTTTGATGATGTCAGTTGTTGACCCTATATGACCTTGGGTCGTTTGTTTGAGCTTTCCAGGAGTCTATTGTCTGTGTCTGACTCCTGCCTTGGGCAGCTCTGTGACCCCTTCGGCCAGGGATCCACTAATTCTGTGGATCGCTCTGCACTCTCACACCGGCTCCTTGACCGTGCTCCCTGCCCCAGCAGGATCCCCTGCCCACCTGGGTGCTTATTCGCTCTACCTCCTACACTTGTCTGGCGCCCGCACCCTATGGGCGCCCCATGTCTGGGCAGTTTAGGGTCTTCTATTGTGTGCTTTCCCTGCTTTTGGCTCTTCGGGGGCATCGTCTGCCCACGCAAAATGGAAACTATGGAAATGGGAGAAAGTCAGCTCCAGGTCTCTGGTTAATCCTGTCTCCAGTCTCTCCTCCAGGGTCTCTGGGAGCTCTGTGAACCCTTCAGCCCGGGATCCACTATTTCTGCAGACCACTCTGCACTCGCGGGCCCACGTGGGTGCTGGTTTATGCCTGCCCTCTCAGATCTGTGCACTCCCTCACAGGTCCCGTGGTCCCCAACCTGAGGGAGCCCTCCCCAGCCCGTGCGGTCACAGGTCCACACATGCGCTGTCCAACCCTCGCCATCCACTCGGCATGTGTGTGCACGCCTGCACTGGGTGGTTTTGGGCTGTCTATTGTGTGCTTTTCAGTTTTTGGCTCTTTGGGGGTGTTGCCTGCCTGCGCAAAATGGAGACTACGGAAAGGAGGAGTTGGGATTCCCCGGTTCCTCCTCCTGTTCTTTCCCCAATGCCTACATTTCCAGTCTCTCCTCAGGGGTCTCTGGGCAATTCTGTGATCCCTTCAGCCAGGGATCCACTATTTCTGTGAACCGCATTGTATTGGCAGGCTGTCTGGCTCCCATGTGCCCCCTTCTACCTCTTTGAGGGTACACACTGCCTGTGCAAAATAGAGAATTCGGAATGGAGAGTGAGTCGGGACTCCCTGCTTTCTCCTCCCATTATTTCCCTAACACCTCTGTCTCCAGTCTCTCCTCAAGGCTCTCTATGCAGCTATGTGACCCCTTTGGCCAGGGATCCTCTATTTCTTCCATTTTGTATGCACTTAGCCCTCCCTCCCCTGTACTCACACGCGCACAAGCTATGTGCAGAGCACACAAAAGGCAGGTTAACTCATCCCCTTTTGTCTGAGTGAGACGGTAGCTGCAGAGTGGGAGGTGAGTTATCACTGGGGCTCCACCGGCCACCGTCTCAGTTCTCTTCACAATGTTTTCCTCACCAGTCTTTTCCCAGGCACCAGCCCACTCTGCTGCCGCCTCTACCCAGAGATCAAGGAGGGCGGCTGCCACTGCAAATTTTTGTGTTGGCCCTTTAAAAGTCTCTTTTCTTCCCCAGCCACCTGTCTCAGGCAGAGAGCGCCCCTAAGCTTTTCAGGGTTGCATTTTGTCTGTGTGTTTTCCTGGTTTCAGCTGCTGTAGTCTAGGGATCCCTGTTTATGATTCAGACCCCGTTCTTCTCAGGGAGAGCTAACTGGCTGTTTCAATGTCCCTCTGGTGCTGGTGCCCGTGGGCATGCAGCCCACCCTCTTGAGCCTCCACCGCACTTCTCACCCATTGGTTGATGTGTGAGAGTTGATTCCACTGTCTGTCTGCAGCTCCAAGGCTCCTCTCCCACTATTGTTCCATTGTTTTCCAGGTGATTTCTCCACTATTTAGTCACAATTCCAGTTTGTTCTTAGGGGGAGGTCAGCGTGACTCCCATTCACTCCTCCACCATCTTCCTGTCCTCTCTATGCTTTATTTTTTTTTTATAAAATAAGACATACATGATAAAATGCAAATAAAATAAGTATATTCAGTGAAATGTAAGCCCTCCTCTCCTGCATGAGCTATGTTCCTTAGTTCCCTACTCGAGGGGTAACTGGTGCAACCAACTTGCTATAGTTCCTTCCAGAGTGAGTCTGTACACACATAAACATAAATGTAGATATTTGCATGGTCTAAGGGCTTCCCATCCAGCTTTGCCTACCAGTCTTTGTGGCCTTTTGATTTATATTCATTTCTCTGAAACCAGTCTTCTCTGCTACTCTGTTTTGGCTTCATCATTCTCTGTTTCTCACCTGCTTTCAGCCTGCTGCTCTGACATGGTAATACCCTACTCTGGAACAGGAGGAAGTAGAATTCACCATTTAGAAAGGCAGAAGCATTTTTAGTATCTATTTCCATTCTATATAATCTAACCACACCAGGTCTCCTAGCTCAGGGTTCCAATGCCAGGAAGAGAAAACTCCATAACTTCTGGCTTCAAAAAACATTGGAGATTGAGTTGGTGGAAGAAACTTCTAGAGTCCCAAGTAGTTCTTATTAAATAACCCACACAGGGACTTACTCAGAACACTCTTTCTGAACTCTAGCACTAAGGTAGCAACTAGAAAGGTGCCAGTGGCATTCAGGAAGAAACTGAAGTGTTTGGCATTGAGACAAAAGCTGAGGGACAGCTTTCTCCCAGACAGAACGACAGGCAAGGCTATTGTCCTTTTGCTCAACCCTTCCCTACAGAGCCACAGGGCTGACAAGCATGTGCCATATCTGAAACTCCATCAACCTGGATAACACTTTTTGCCCTGCCCTGGAGATCCTCTGAGACTCTGTCCCACTCAACTTATGTGTCCACCCAAGCTGTTTTCCTAAATGAATGACTGGCCTTGGCTCATGCTTCACAACTTCCTAAATCCTATCAAACAAGAAACAGCAAGCCTCAGTGATCCCCCAACCCCCATACAACTTTCTAGGTGGCCCCACACCTGGCACTAGCAGCAACTAGCCAAGATTCACGGCTTGGCTTCCCCTGGGGATCCAGAAGCCCCACAAGTAGAAGTCATCTCAGATTACTTTATAGCTCAGGCAGGGTGGCCCCAGGCAAAACAAAGGTGGGAGCTGACCTTGGCCTATACCACCTGGGAAACCCCAGAACCAGTGTCACCAGTGGATAGCTACAGACCACATCGGAGCACCATCACCCTACTCCCACACAGCTGATCCCCCACAGAGGGCAGAGGTTGGAGGTCACTGGTTACAGCCAGACCTTGCAGCTGACTGGTCTGTGTAAATCCTCACCATTGACCTGCCAACAGCAATGAAGGCTCAACTATAAGAGAACGGTGTACTCAGCTCACATGAAGGAGGCACCTTGAATACCCAGCTTGGGTGATAGGGGAGCCTGTGCCACTGGGTCCTCAGAATACCTAGTACATTAGGCCACACTACCAAGACAGGGAGTCATAGCAGCTTTACCTAATAGATAAAATACAAACACAAGGACACTGACAAAATGAGGAGACAAGACGCATGGCCCAAATGAAAGAACAGAACAAAACTCCAGAAAAAGAAATAAATAAAATGTAGATAAGCAACCCATCATATGCAGAGTTCAAAACACTGGTTATAAGGATGCTCAAGGAACTTAGTGAGGACTTCAATAGCATTAAAAAAAGATCTAGTCATTAGTGAGGGATATACTAATTAAAATAAAGAAAAATTTACAGGGAAACAACAGTAGAGTGGATGAAGCTGAGAATTAAATCAATGATTTGGAACAAAGGGAGCAAAAACAATCAACCAGAAAAACAAGAAAAAAGAATTAAAAAGGAAAAAAAAAAAAACAAACAAACAAGCCCTGGCTAGTGTGGCTCAGTGGATTGAGCACCAGCCTGCAAACCAAAAGGTTGCCCATTTGATTCCCAGTCAGGGCACATGCCTGGGTTGTGGGCCAGGTCCCCAGTATGGGGTGCCCAAGAGGCAACCACACATTGATGTTTCTGTCCCTCTCTTCCTCTCTCCCTTCCCCTCTGTCTAAAAATAAATAAATAAAATCTTTAAAAAAACCCAAGAATAGTGTAAGCAGCCTCTGTGACAAATTCAAGTATTCCAACCTTTGCATCATAAAGGTGCCAGAAGGAAAACAGAGAGAGCAAGAAATTGGAACTCTACTTGAAAAATAATGAAAGAACAATTCCCTAATTCGGTGAATGAAATAGACATACAAGTCCAGGAAGCAAAGAGAGTCCCAGACAAGATGGATACAAAGAGGGCCCACTCCAAGACACATCATAATTAAAATGCCAAATGTTAAAAGTAATGAGAGAATCTTAAAAGCAGTTAGTTAACTATAGAGGAATTCCCATAAGACTGTCAGCTGATTTCTCAAAAGAAACTTTGCAGGGTAGAAGGGATTTGCAGGAAATATTCAAAGTTGTGAAAAGCAGGGACCTACAGCCAAGATTGTTCCAACCAGAAAAGATATCATTTAGAGTCAAAGGGCAGGTAAAGAACTTCTCAGACAAGAAAAAAAACTAAAGGAGTTCATCAGCACCAAAACATTATTTTATGAAATGTTAAGGAGACTTTTAAAGAAAAAGATCAAAATTATGAGCAACAAAATGGCAATAAATATATATCTATAAACAATTGAATCTTAACAACCCATTCGAAAGAACCTATGCACCCCTATGTTCATAGCAGTGTGATTTACTACAGCCAAGTGCTGGAAACAGCCTAACTGCCCGTCAGTAGATGAGTGGATCAAAATACTGTGGTACATTTACACAATGTAATACTACACAGCAGAAAGAAAGAAGGTACTCCTACCCTTCACAACAGCATGGAGGAACTGGAGACTATTATGTTAAGTGAAATAAACCATTCAGTGAAAGACAAATACCATATGGTCTCACCTATTGGAGGAATCTAATGAACAAAGTAAACTAACAAACAAAATAGAACCACAAGCATGGAAACATGGAACAGACTGACAGTGACCATAGGGGAGCCAGAAGGGGGGAGGATAATGGTGGAAAAAGGAGAAGGGACATCATTCATACATGTAAAGAGCATGTATGAATGACCCATGGACATGGACAACTGTGTGAATTGACTGTGGGAGTGGGGGATGGGATGGGTAGGGAGGACAAAAGGGGAAAATTGGGACAACTGTAATAGAATACAAATGAAAATTGTAAAAAATAAAAAACAAAAACAAACTAAACAAACAAGAACAGAGATAGAGTCATGGATACAGAGAGCATTTTGATGGTTGCCAGATGGGAGTGGTGTATGGGGAAATGGGTGAAGAAGTTAGGGGATTAAGAAGAGGTTAGGGGATTATTTTGTAGCTACAAATAGGTACTTACAGAATAGAAATGGGATTGTAAAATACAGTATATGAAATGGATTAGCCGAAGAACCTATGCATGACCCGTAGACATGAACAATGTTGTGGGGACTGCATGAGGGAGTGGGGGGTGCTGGGTGGAGGTGGGTAACGGGGGTAAAATTGGGACAACTGTAATAGCATAATCAATAAAATATAATTTAGAAAGTATACATTCACAAAAAGAATAAGAGGACTGTAACATATCATACAGATTATTTACTCTCCCTTTCCAGGTGGTGGTAGGGCACAGCCATGAATCCTCTTGCCCAGTGTTGATGGACAGCAAAGATTGTGATCAGTGTCCCGAGAGAAGAGGGGATCAGAAATAAGACAGATGACCTGTCATGGAACCAGATGAGACTAGGGAGAAAGTACACAAAGCCAAGAGATCTGAAGAGCCAGTAAAGCTTATCCATGGGGAATCCTGAATGAGAGGAATTTTTGGAGTCAGACGTGCTACCGTTGCGCCACGACGTCCGCCAGAATGAGAGGAATTTTTGAGTGGAGAAGAATTTCCTGAGCTAGAATACGGGAGGCTACTGACTTCTTTTATTTTTATTTTTATTTTTTGGTGCCTGCTGTTGCTGGTCTAAAGTTTAGACTGAAGCTATTTTGGAAGCAGTCAATAGGATAGAAGAGCACACCAAAAGTGAAGGCATATTCTCAAAAAATCTGGCAGGTTTTGGGGTCCAGAGATAGGCTACAAGGCCAGTATCAACTAGCCCAAGGTAAACACAGTTCAAAGGAGAAGAGTAAGTGTCCTAAGTTGAGTAGCAATGGCAGGCCATATGTGGAAACTGATGATTAATTTTATGTCAACTTGACTAGGTTATGGTGCCCAGTTGTTTGGTCAAACACTAGTCTAGATGTTGCTGTGAAGATATTTTTTTTTTTAGCTGTGATTAACATTTAAATCAGGTACATTTGAGTAAAGCAAATTGTCCTCCATAATATGAATGAGCCTTATTCAGTCAATTAAAGACCTTAAGATCAAAGATAGAGGTTTCTCAGAGAAAAAAAAGTTAAACTTCAAGACTGTGACAGAGCCCTGGCTGGTGTGGCTCAGTGGATTGAGTGCCAGACTGAAACCAAAGGGTTACTGGCTCAATTCCCATTTAGGGCACATACCTGGGTTGCAGGCCAGGTCCCCGGTGGGGGGGCTTCTAAGGAGCAACCACACATTGAGTTTGTTCCCCACCTCTTTCTCCCTACTTCCCTTCTCTAAAAATACGAAATAAAAGAAATTTTTAAAAAAGATTGTACATAGAAACCCTTCCTGAGTTTCAGCCTGCCAGGTTTACCCTGCAGATTTTGGACTGGAGACTGCAACATCAATTCATATCTGAATTTCTAGCCTGTTGGCCTACTCTACAGACATTTAAGCCCCTACAATTATGTGAACCAATTTCTTGAAATCTTTCTCTCTCCCCCTCCCCTTTCTCTCTCTCTGTCTCTCTCTCCCTCTCTCCATACACACACACACACATGTATACATTATATATTATAAACATATACATATTATATGTATGTGTATATATACATCTATGTCTATGTATTTATCTACTCCTTTGGTTCTGTTTCTGTGGAGAATCCTTACTAAAATGACACTATAAAGGTAGCAGTGTAGTTTACAGCAGATACAATTGCAGGATCATGGAGAGCTTTCAGTGAGTTGTCATTATGACTTATTTTACTAAAGTTGTCAGCAGGTCACAAAGTATTAATTGAATCTCTACTATATCTATTAAGTATCTATTGTGCCATAGAAGGTGGTTGTCACAACCTCTATCACCTCAAATACCTGAGAGGTCAAGCCAGAGTCTAAGTGGAAGGACCTCATTTTATGTCAGAGAAGCTTTACTACCCTCAGGAGAGCACTGAAGACTAAGAATCTTCCACCAGGGGGTGGCAATCCAACTAGAGAGGGTTTTCAGCTCTGTGAGGTTGATAATGGGGTCAAGAAGGATTTCTGTGTGTCCTCTCATTCAGACTTAATAGAGTCAGTGCCTTTGAAAGATAACACTTATTTGGTCTAGCTCTTCAGAGTACACATGGGGAAAGTGAGCCCAGGAGAGGGAGAGCCACTTACAGAAAATTGGTGGCACAGAAAGACCTAGCATTCAGATCCCTAGATAATAACTAAGGAAGAGAAAAAAAGGAAAGAGAAAGTTTGTTTAAAAGAGAAGTCTGGACTTCCACTGTGTTTTTCTATAGGCCATTTGGTGAGTAATTATCACAAAGTTAGAAAGCATCCTATTTTTTTTTTTCACAGATGGGTAGAAAGAAAAGAAAATAGAAGAATCTGAAAAGTAAAATGAAATAAAATAGAAGACATATTTAAAAGAGCCCTCACTGCTAAATTGAAAAATTGAAATTGATCACTAGTAGGGACAAGATGACAGCTGAGTAGGTGGTGGTTGAGTCCACTTACTCTTGCCCCCACCTCATATTTTTGGCTGATCTTCCAACAGTTAACCTGAACAATCAATGGAATCTTAGTTGATAAGAAGTTTGGAAGCCAATGAGTATAGAAGAAGCTTCATACCACACAGGAAGGAGATTATAAAATTGAAGGGGAAATATTCAGATCCTTTGCTCATTTTTAAATTGTATTGTTTGTCTTCCTGGTGTTAAATAGTATTAGTTCTTTGTATATCTTGGAGATCAAGCCCTTGGCCAATGTATCATTTGCAAATATGTTCTCCCATATGGTCAGTTCCCTTTTCATTCTTGTGATGTTTTCTTTACCCATACAGAAGCTTTTTAATTTGATGTACTCCCATTTGTTTGTTTTCTTTTTTTCATTATTTCCCTTGCCCTAGGAGATATATTGGCAAGAATATTGCTACATGGAATATCTGAAATTTTACTGCCTATGTTATCCTCTAGGACGGTTATGGTGTCATGACTTATATTTAAGTCTTTCATTTACTTTGGGGTTATTCTGATGTATGGTATAAATTGGTCCAGTTTCATTTTCTTGCACATAACAGTCCAATTCTCCCAATACCATTTAATGAAGAGGCTATTTTTACTCCATTGCATGATCTTGCCCTCTTTGACAAATATTAATTGACCATAGAGGCATGGGTTTATTTCTGGGCTCTCTATTCTGTTCCATTGATCTATGTTTCCATTTTTATGCCAGTACAAGACTGCTTTGAGTACAGTGGTTCTTTAGTATAGTTTGATATCAGGTATTGTGATCCCTCCTACTTTGATCTTCTTTCTCAAGATTGCTGAGGCTATTTGGGGTCTTTTTTGCTTCCAAATAGATTTTTAGAATATTTGTTCTAGATCTGTGAAATATGCCATTGGTATATTAATAGGAATTGCAGTGAATCTATAGATTGCTTTGTGTAGTGTGGACATTTTAATGGTGTTAATTCTTCTGATCCATGAACAGGATATATGCTTTCATTTATTTGTATCTTCCTTAATTCCCTTCTTCAGTATTCTAGAGTTTTCTGAGTACAGGTTTTTACCTCCTTGATTAAGTTTATTCCTAGGTACATTTTGTTTTTCTTGCTTTACTAAATAGGATTTTTCCCCCTAGATTCTGTTTCTGATATCTCATTGTTAGGGAACAAAATGCCTTCAATTTCTGAATATTGGCTTTATATCCTACCATTTTGCCAAAATTACTTATTAGGTTGAGTAGATTTTTTGGTGGAATCTACAGGGTTTTCTATGTACATCATGTTGTATGTAAATAATGACAGTTTTACTTCCTCCTATCCAAATTGGATATCATTTTTTTTCTTCTTCTTGTCTGATCACTGTGGCTATAAATTCCAGTGTGATGTTGATTAAGAATGGTGAAAGCCAATAGACTTGTCTTATTCCTGTTGTTAGGGGAAATATTTTAGTTTTTTCCCATTGAGTGTAATGTTGGTTGTAGATTTCTCCTATATGACCTTTATTAGGTTGATGTATGCTCCCTTTATTTCCACTATGCTGAGTGTTGTTTTGTTTTTGTTTTTATCACAAATGGGTACTGTACTTTATCAAATGATTTTTCAGCATCTATTCATATGATCATGTGATTTTATTCTTTCATTGTGTTTATGTGGTGTATGACATTTATTGATTTGAGAATATTGCACCATCCTTGCATCCCTGGGATGAATCCCACTTGAATATTGTGTGTGATCTTTTAAACATATTCCTGCATCAGAGTTGCTAATATTTCATTGAGGATTTTAGCATCTATATTTAAAATCAGAGATGTTGACCGGTAGTTTTCTTTGTTGTGTGTTTACCTGGTTTTGGAATTAGGATAGTACTTGCCTTGTAAGAAGAGTTTGTGAATCTTCTCTTTTCTTGAATTTTTTGGAATAGTTTGAGAAGGATAAGAGTTAGTTCTTCTTTAATTGTTTGGTAAAATTCCCCTCTGAGGGTTTGATCTCCAAAATATATAAAGAACTCACATGACTGCACTCCAGGAAGAGAAACAATCCAATTAAAATATTGGCAAAAGCAATGAACAGACACTTCTCCAAGCAGGACATACACAGGGCCAAGAGACATATGAAAGGATGCTCAACATCACTAGCAATCAGAGAAATGCAAATTAAAACCACAATGAGACTGGAAGTCTTGAACAGACTGCCTAAGGTCAGACAAGGACAACATCTGATATCATCAGAGGCAGATCCAGAAAGTAAAAACAGCAGTCTCCAACCAGAGAAGTTCACACCACAAAGTCAGGAAATCAAGACAGATCAACTTAAGAATCAGAAGCAAAAGAGAAGAGTCTCACAAATAATGGGACGGAAAAGAAATTCCCTCCACTCGAAGGGAAAGGAGGAATCCCCACAAAGAGAAGTAAATGAAATAGAGGCAAGTAAATTATCAGATACTGAGTTCAAAACAACAGTTCTAAGGAAGCTCAGTGAGCTCAGAGAGAATTACCAAAAACTATAGGAAAAGTAAAGGGAACTTACTGCAAACTACATCAGCATGAAAAAGGACATAGAAACTCTAAATAAGAGACAAGAGGAAATAAAGAACACAATTTCTGAATTGAAGAACACAGTAGAAGGAATCAAAAGCAGGCTAGATGAAGCTGAGGACCAAATCAGCAAGCTGGAGGACAAGGTAGAAAAAAATCTCCCAGAGAGAGCAAGAAAATGAAAAAAAGACTCAAAATAAAAATGAAGAGGAATTTTGGGAAATGCAAAACAACCTGAAATGTAATAAAAACCACATAATAGGGATACCAGAAAAAGAAGAGGATGAGGAATGGATAGAGAACCTGTTTGAAAAAATAATGATGAAAAACTTCCCTAACTGGAGGAGAGAAAAAGTCACAGAAGTCCAGGAAGCAAAGGGTCCCATTCAAGAGGAACCCTATGAGGCCCACTCCAAGACACATCATCATTAAAATGGTAAATATCAAAGACAGAGAATCCTAAAGGAAGCAAGGGAGAAAGAGGTAGTAACATGTAAGGAAGCCCCAATACATCTAGCAGCTGACTTCTCAACAGAAGCACTGCAAGCCAGAAGGGAATGGCAAGAAATATTCCAAGTAATGAAAAGCAAAAGGCTGCAACCAAGACTGCTCTACCCAGAAAGGCTCTTAATTAAAATGGAAGGTGAAATAAGGAAGTTCCCAGACAAAAGAAGGCTAAAAGAATACACCTCCATCAAACCAGCACTGCAAAATATGCTAAAGGGACTGATTTAAGATTCAGAAAAAGTTTCTATGAATACCCAGTTCCTTTTAGAGTTGCCAATATTTGATATTGCCAATATTTTTAATACTCATTAACCTGATTGTGACAATGATGTTATTTTAATTGTTCCTTTACTATTTGTTGATACTAAACCTGGTTTTGTAGTTCTTGACTATTTCTATTATTTTTTAAAAAAGCTTTAAATGACTTTTTGGTATTTTTTACCCATTTATTGATTAAAGGTTTTTAGAAGTTTTTTCCCTAAAAAAAGAAAAAAACCCTATTAACCATGTTTTAGATGTTTTGCAAATACTTTCCTATCCCATTATTTGTCCTTTAACTTTTTTATATTTATATTATTATATAGTTAAATGTTTAATATAGTCATATTGTCAATATTTACTATAACTCCTGGGTTTGAATATTTTTCTTCAGGTCACGAAATATATTAGTTCTATTTTCTTCTAAAACTCCTTAGATTCTACATATTGATTTTTAACTCATCTGAATATTTCTTTTATAATGTATGAAATAGGGCTGTATATTTGTTTTATTTCAAGTAATAGTGGGCCATGCACCTTATTTGTTGAATAAGCCTTATTTTCCCCATTGGTTTGAAATAGCAACTTAATCATATATTATATTGTTAGACATATATATTTATTTGTGTCTAGAATGCTCATTATAGTTCATTGATCTACTTGATTATTTCTGTGCTGGAATCATGTTGGTTTAATTGCTGAGACTTTATAATGGTTTTAAATTTTTTAATATTTTAAAATTAACTTTAACATTTAAAAACATTAATAAAATCAATTTGCATTTAAGAAAGAAAGAGAGAGAGAGAGAGAGATGGAACTCCTACCTTTTGTGACAACATGGATGGAACTGGAGAATATTAAGCTAAGTGAAATAAGCCAGTTTATGAAAGACAAATACCATATGATTCACCTATAAGGTGACACTATTCAACACAATAAACTAACAAAGAAAATAAACCACAGGCATGGAAACATGGAGCAGACTGAAAGGGATCAGAGTGGATGGGGAAAGAGGACAATGGTGGAAAGAAGGGGAAAGGATTAGACAAAGAACATGTATGAATGACCCATGGACATGGACAACAGAGTGGGAATTGACTGTGGGAGCAGGGGTTGGAATGGGTGGAGCGGGGGTTAAGGAGTAAAAATTGAGACAGTTGTAATAGAATAAACATGATAAAAAACACACAATGAGATATCACTTCACACTGGTCAGAATGGCAATCATAAACGGATCAACAAACATCAGATGCCTGCAAGGTTGTTGAGAAAACAGAACCCTAGTACACTGTCAGTGGGAATACAGACTGGTGCAGCCACTGTGGAAAACAGTTTGGAGTTACCTCAAAAAGCTAAAAATGGAACTGTCTTTTCACCCAGCAATTCCACTGCTGGGATTATACCCTAAGAATCACAAAACACCAATTGAAAAGAACCTATGCACCTCAATGTTCATAGCAACACAATTTACAACAGCCAAGTTCTGAAGCAACCTAAGTGCCCATCAATAAATGAGAGGGTCAAAAAAACATGGTACATTCATACAATGGGATACTATGCAGCAGAAAGAAAGAGCTACTACCCTTCACAACAGCATGGATGGAACTGGAGAGCATTATGCTAAGTGAAATAAGCCATGGGGCAAAGGACAAATACCATATGATCTCACCTATAAGTGGAACCTAATCAACCAACCAAACACAGAAAATATAACCATCAACGTTGAAAGAAAGAATAAACCAATGAAAACGAGACGGAAGGAGGGAGGGTGGTAATAGATAAAGGAAGCGAAGGATCAAGTCAAGGAACACGTATAAAGGACCCATGGACAAAACCAAAGTGGGGAAGGATTGAAGGAGGGAGGCAGGTAGTGGGGCAGATAAAAGTGGTAGCAGGTAAATGGAGACAAATGTATTTGAACAATAAAAATACATTTAAAAAATTTCCACTGTGAATTCATCTGGTTCAGGGCTTTTGTGTGCTGGGAGTTTTTTGATTACTGCTTCAATTTCTCTACTTGTTATCAGTCTATTATGGCTTTCTGCTTCCTCTTGATTCAGTGTTGGAAAATGTTATGTTTTTAGAAATTTGTCCATTTCTCCAAGGTTGTCCAATTTCTTGACATGTATTTCTGTTCATAGTAATTTCTTGCAATCCTTTGCATTTCTTTCATACTAGTTTTAACATCTCTTGTTTTATTTCTGATTTTATTTGAGTCCTCTCTCCTTTTTTTCTTAATGAATCTGTTTAAAGGTTTGTCTATCTTGTTTATCTTTTCAAAGAACAAGCTCCAAGATTTATCAGTCCTTTGAATTATTTTTAGTGTCTATGTCATTTTTTTTTCTTCTCTGATCTTGATTATTTCTTTTCTTCTACTCATTCTGGGCTTTGTTGCTGTTCCTCTAGGTCTTCTGGAAGTAAAGTTAGGTTATTTATTTTAGATTTTTCTATCTTCTTTAGGTAGTACTGTACTTCTATAACTTTCCTCTCAGAACAGCCTTCATAGTTTCCCATAGGTTTTGGGTTGTATCTGCTCATTTTCATTTGTTTCCAGGAATTGTTTATTTTTCCTTGATCTTGTTGTTATCTCATTAATTATTTAATAACATGCTATTCAGTCTCCATGAATTTGAATGTTTTTGAGTTTTTTCCTTGAGATTTGTTTCTAGTTTCAAGCCATTGTGATCTGAGAAGATGCTTGATATGATATCAAGTTTCCTGAATTTGTTGAGGCTTGTTTTATGTCCTACCATGTGATCCATCTTTGAAAATTCAATGTGCTTTTGAAAAAAGTGTATAATTTGGTTTATTGGTATGAAAGGTTCTATATTTATCACAAGCCCATTTGACCTAGAGTATCATTCAATCCCACAAAATATTTGTTGATTCTTTGTTTGGAAGATATATTCCTTTAGACAGTGCAGTGTTAAAGACCCCTATGAAAACTGTGTGGCTGTCAATATCATTCTTGAAGTCCTTCAAGATTTTCCTTATATATTTAGGTCCTCCTATGTTGGGTGCATATGTTTACAAGGGTTATATCCTCCTGTCGGACTACTCCCTTAAGTAGTATGTAGTGACTTTGTTTGTCTCTTGTAATGGCATTTGTTTTGAAGTCTATTTTGTCTTATATAAGTATTGATACCCCAGCTACTTTTTCATGTCCATTTTCTTATAGTATTTTTTTTCCATCCCTTCACTATCCATCTGTGTAGATCTTCTGTTCAGAGGTGGGTCTTGTAGATGGCATATATGAAAGCCATGTTTTCTTATCCATTCACCTACTCTATTTCTTTTGATTGGAGGATTTAATACATTTACATTTAGGGTTACTATTGATAGGTACTTATTTGTTGACAAATTTCCCTTTTGTACCTGTGTTCCTCTTCTCTTACTCTTCATTTTTATCTTCTTAAAGCAGTCCCTTTAGCATGCCTTGCAATGATGGTTTAGTGGAAGTGTATTCTTTTAGCTTTCTTTTGTCTAAGAAACTCCTTATTTTACCTTCCATTTTAAATGAGAGTCTTGCTGGGTAGAGTACTCTTGCTTGCAGGTCTTTGCTTTTCATTACTTGTAATATACTTTTGCCATTCTCTTCTGGCTCATTGTGTTTCCGTTGAGTAATCAGCTGATATCTATGGTAGCTCCCTTGTATGTTACTAGCTGTTTCTCCCTTGCTACCTTTAAGATTCTCTTTGTTTTTGAATTATGCCATTTAAATTATGATGTGTTTGGAATGGGCCTCTTTGGGTTCCTCTTGATTGGGACCTTCTGTGCTCCCTGGACTTGTGTGACTTTCATCAAGTTATGAAATTTTTCTGTCATTTCTTTTTCAAACAGGTTTTCTATCCATTGCTCCTCTTTTTCTCCTTCTGGTATCCCTATTGTACAGATGTTATTACATTTCATTTTGTCTGCAGCTCCCTTAAACTGTCTTCATTCCTCTTGAGCCTTTTTTTCATTTTGTTGCTCTGTCTGGGACTTCTTTTCTACCTTGTCCTCCATTTCACTGATTTAATTCTCTGCTTCATCTAGCCTGTTTTTAATTCCTTCCTGTGTATTCTTCATTTTTTAAATTAATTAAACATTTTATTTATTTATTTTTTTCAAATACATTTGTCTCTGCCTTCCCTCCACCACTTTCCCCTGCCCCTCTCCCCTTTCTCCCTCCCTCAATCCTTCCCCACTTTGGTTTTGTCCATGAGTCCTTGCTATATGTTCCTTGACTTTCCCCTTCCCTTCCTTTTCCCTGCCCGCCCCTACCTCCTTCCCTCTTGTCTCTGTTGGTTTCTTTTTTTCTCCTAACATAGGTGAACTAAATATGTAAAGCAAATCTTGACAGATACAAAGTGAGAGATCAAAAGTAATCCAGTCAGGACAGTATTTTAACACCCCATTGTCATCAATGGATAGATCTTCCAGACAGAAAATCAACAAGGAAACAGTGGGCTTTATAGACACAATAGATCAGATGAATTTAATTGATATCTTCAGAGTATTTTATTCCAAAGCAGCAAAATATACATTCTTTTCAGGTTCACATGGAACCTTTTATAGAATAGACCACATGTTAGGAGACAAAACAAGTCTCAATAAATTTAACCCTGCTGAATTTGCAGTCAAAAAAATTACAGCATAGGTCATGTGTGTCCAAGAGATACATTCACTAATAGTAGGGGCTGAAATGTGAAAACAAATTAATACATTGCAAATTTGCACTTATTATATTCATATAATAAAATATACATTTTTATTTATTTTCATTTACAATGTAGAAATATTAAACAAAAAATATAAAAACACAGAATAAATTTTTTCTTTTCAAATAATGGAAACATGGATATTGCTAAAAAATACAACAAAAAATATCTTTAACATTAATTAAGCAGAATCTTCAATAGTTGGCTTTGCGAAACATTTGTAACAGACAGTGCAAACATTATTTCTTGCTCAAGGCGTAAATACTTTTCAGAGCACTTGCAAAAATATTTTTATAAGAGATACCCCTCAGATACTATTTACTGTATATTACTGTATACTGTACAATTAATGAATACCACATATCCTTATGACCCCCATTTTACAACCAAACTGGTAGCTTAAACATTATAGTTTAACAATGGTCACACACAAATGCACAGCTAATCATGAACTTGAACTTATACACCATATATATGTTCCAATATTTAAGAAAAAAAGTTTGTACTTCTCAGATCAGCCACAATTTTTCAGGGTTAAGAAAACTAAAGCCATATCAAGCATCTTCTCTGACCATAATGGTATGGAACTAGAAATCAATACAAGAAAAAAACTAAAAAACACACAAAGACATGAAAGCTAAATAACATGAATCTCAAATAAACAATCTAACTTTACGCCTAGAGAAATTAGAAAAAGAACTACAAACAAAACCCAAAATGAGTAGAACAAAGGAAATAATAAAGATAAGCATATAGAGACTTCTGGCCAAGATGGGGGCATAGGTAGATATACTTCAACTCTTCGCACAACCGAAAGGATAACAACCAATCTAAAAACAAAATCATCCAGAACTGCCAGATAATTGAACTGTATGGAAATCCAACAACCAAGGAGTTAAAGAAGAAATATTCATCCAAACTGGTAGTAGGGGCAAAGTTGGGCCACTGTGGTGTGGCAATGTGGGAGCTAGCGTACCAGGAAATCTCACATTTGTGTGCAGATAAAAACCAGGAGGAATAACTGAAGAGCAAGCAATTCCAGCCCAGAAGAGACCATGAACCCAGGGTTCCAGAGGTGGGAAAGTAAAGCATTATAACCTCTGGATGTAAAAACCTGTGGGGATTGCAGCAATGGAAGAAATTGCCAGTCTCTCAGGGGAGTCTGTTTGAGGGGTCCACTGGATCCTAGAATGTACACAAGCCCACCCACTCAGGGAATCAGCAGCAGGGCAGCAACTGGAATGGTGTCAATCACTTAGAGGAAGTGGGGAGGTGACTGAAAGCAGGGCAAGAGCCGAGCAAACTGCATTGTTCCCTCTCTGACCCATCCCCCACATACAGTGCCACAACACTGTGAAACGGGGTGCCCTGCCCTAGTGAATACCTAAGACTCCACCCCTACAACACAATAGGTGCACCCAGACAAAGAAACATGGCCCAAATGAAAGATCATATCAAAACTCAAAAAAAAAAAAAAGAATTAAGCTATGAGGAGATTACCCACCTGTCAGATGCAGAGTTCAAAACACTGGTAATCAGGATGCTCAGAGAAATAAATCAATGAATATGGCCACAAAATAAAGGAAGAAGTGAAGGCTATACAAGATGAAATAAAGAAAAATATACAGGAACCAACAGTGAATGGAAGGAAGCTGGGACTCAAATCAACAATTTGGAACAAAAGGAAGAAATAAACATTCAAACAGAACAGAAAGAAGAAACAAGAATTTTTAAAAATGAGGAGAGGCTTAGGAACTTCTGGGACAAATTTAAATATTCCAACATCCAAATCATTGGGGTGCCAGAAGAAGAGGAAGACCAAGATTTCAAAATTTATTTGAAAAAAATAATGAAAGAAAACTTCCCCAATTTGGCAAAGAAAATAGACATATAAGTTCAAGAAGCTCAGAGAGTCCCAAAGAAATTGGACCCAAAGAGGGCTACAACAAGACACATCATAATTAAAATGCCAAATGTTAAAGACAAAGAGAGAATATTAAAAGCAGCAAGAGAAAAACAGAGAATTACTTACAAGGGAGTTCTCATCAGACTATCAGCTAATTTCTCAAAAGGAACCTTTCAGGCAAGAAGGGATTGGCAAGAAGTATTCAAAGTCATGAAAAGCAAGGACCTACATCCAAGATAACATTATCCAGCAAAGCTATCATTTAGAGACACAGAGAGTCCAAAAAAATTAGACACAAGGAGGAATACACCAAGACACATCATAATTACATTGCCCAAGATTAAAGATAAGGATAGAATCTTAAAAACAGTAAGAAGAAATGAGACAGTTACCTACAAAGGAGTTCCCAGAAGGCTATTGGCTGATTTCTCAAAAGAAACCTTACAGGCAAGAAGGGGCTGGAAAGAAGTATTTGAAATCATAAAAGGCAAGGACCTATATCCAAGATTACTCTATCCAGCAAAGCTATCATTTAGAATGGAAAGGCAGATAAAGTACTTCCCAAACAAAGTTAAAAAAGTTCATCATCACCAAGCCCTTATTATATGAAATGTTGAAGGAACTTATCTAATAAAAAGAAGATCGAAACTATGAACAATAAAATGACCACAAACCCACAACTATCAACAACCAAATCTAAAAAAAAAACAAAATCAAAAACAAAAACTAAGCAAAGCACTAGAACAGGAACAGAATCACAGAAATGGAGATCATGTGGAGGGTTATTAGTGGGGAGGGAGAGAGGGAGAATAGGGTAAAAGGTTCAGGGAATAAGAAGCATAATTTGCGAGTATAAAGTAGGCAGGGGGAGGTTAAAAACAGTATAGGAAATGGAGAAGACAAAGAACTTATATGTATGATCCATGGACATAAACTAACAGGGGGATTGCTGGAGGAATGTGGGTACCGGCCAGAGTGGGGCAATGGGGATAAAAATGGAACAACTGTAATAATCAATAAAATATAATTATAAAAATATTTCTTATATTGAGCTGATCTTAAATCAGCTCAATATAATACCTGGAATAAATTATCCTAGATTTTGATGAACTATTCTATTAAAAAAAGATTAGAGCATAAGTGAACAAAAGAATAAAAAACATACAAAATATCATGAAACCACAAGCTGGTTCTTTGAAAGCATAAGCAAGGTTGATAAACCTGTAGCCAGAATCATCAAGAAAAAAAGAGAGAGGACTCAAATAAAGAAAATCAGAAATAACACATGCATAACAACTGACACCAAAGAAATGCAAGGGAATCTAAGAAAATATGACCAACTAGCTACATGCCACTAAATTGGACAATCTGGAATAAATGAATAAATTCCTAGCAACATACAGTCTTCCAAAACTGAATCAGAAGAGTCAAAGGATCTGGACAAAGAGATTATAACTAGTAAAGTTGAAGGAATAACCAAAAAATTTCCTGGACCAGATGGCTTCATAGGTGAATTTTACCAAACATTCAAAGAACTACCACCTAGTCTCAAACTATTACAAAATACTCAAGAAAAGGGAAATCTCTCAGGCTCATGTATAAGGCCAACATTAAACTAATTCCAAAACTAGATAAAGACACTACAAAGAAAAACAATCATAGGCCAATATTCCTAATGAACAAAGATTCAAAAATCCACAACAAAATATTAGCAAACTGGACCCAGCAACACAATAAAAAGATCATATACCATGATCAAGGAAGATTTATTCTAGGGATGTAAGGTTGGTACAATACTGGAAATTAATAAATGTGGTACACCACCTAAACAAAATGAAGGATAAAAATCGCATGATCACAGCAATAGATGTAGAAAAAACATTGATAAAATCTAGCACTCATTTATGATAAAAACTTTCAGCAAAGTGGGAATACAGGAAACATACTGTCACAAGTGTGCACAGGTACCCAGGTTCTTGGTGATTGTGGACAAAAATTGAATCAAACACACAATGTTTATAGCAGAAAGCAAGAGAAAGCAGATTTATTAAGCTACACAGAACATAGGAACAGACCAAATCCAAGCAGAGCAGAGCAGAGCTGAGCTGAGCAGTGCCTAAGAGAGAGAGAGGGCCTGACCTCAAGGGCTAGAGGGCTTTTACTCTTTTTGGGTGGGCTTTTACTGCACAGGTACAAGTAGTTATATTACTTTAAAGTTACTGCACATGTGGTCTCCCATGATTTCCTTGACTGGCCACTGAGAAGGGGTTCGCACAATGCTAATTTATCATCATGCTATTATAATGAAGCAGGGGTTAGGTAACATCTTCTGCGCAGGTGCATTCCTGAATCACTAGGATTCAGTGCTTTCCCAGAAAGCAGGAACTACCAGTCTTAGACCATGGTCTTCCTGTAATGGGGCACAGCCAGGGCCCCCCAAAAGGTATTTGTAACATGGTGCAGAAATTGGAGTGTCCAAGAAAAATATATTCTCCCCACTCTAAGGCAGGCCACCATGGGAGATGGGAGCCTGGAGAAGGACCATTGAGAGTTACTTTGTCTATCAGTAATAGGCCTGCTTCTTACCTGAAGTGGAGCAAGGCCATTGAGACTCATTTTGCATGTCAATAACAGGATAACATCATTCCTCATATGCAAAGAGGGTTATTTTACATCTCACCAAGGCTAATCAGGAAGGTCTGAAAAACTTTGAATATAGAATATAACTGGGGGAGGGAAGAGGAGAGACTGGGCCTGTGGGAAGGACAAAGGAACACAGACTCTGGGGAGTAATGGGAAGACCATGCGGGAAGAAAGAGGGGAGAAAGAATTCTTGCTAGTGGGCCATGAGAAGGTGCCACATGGTTTTGGATTAAGAACTGGAGATCGGGGCAACACAGCCGATGGTGTTGAGAATCGCAAGAGGCCTATCTAGCCGAGCCCCAGACTTCTATTGTTTTTCTTCTGAAGGACGTTACCCCTGACTGGCATGACTGGCCTAACTGGGCAAGGGGGGAAGGCAGGACTGTGTGTGTTGGTGGGTGTTTCAAAGGGATTTAGAGATTTAAGAGGGACATTTAGCCATTAATAAAACCTGTATAATTTTTTAACAAATAGTTCCTTTTCCTTTTCACCAAACTCTGTCACTGAGATCCATAATTCCAAGGGAAGCAGGCAGAAGACCTCCAACTGAGGGACCCCGGGGAAGGGGGGGTCATTGTTTCAGTAATAGCATCTGGGCATCCCCCCCTCATGGATCTATTTGTTCAGTTACTTCTTTGTTCCTTCTTTATCAATATTATTTATCTTAGGCCTGGGGCATCTCTGGAGTTTCCTCTTTTCTGACTATCTCCTGCCTCAATACCTCAACATGATAAATAACCATATATGACATGCCCACAGCCAACATCATGCTCACTGGGCAAAACTAAAAGTGTTGCCCTTAAGATTGTGAACAAGTCAAGCATATTCATTTTCACCACTCTTATTCTACATTGTTCGGAACCATCCTGCCTGGTTTCAGGGACTGTAGCCTCACTGATAGGCAAGAGAGGCCCAAGGCTGGAACTAAGAAAGAAGGCCTGGAAAAATAAGCCACTGAGGAGATAAAACCTGTCCCCCTGGCAGGGTTGCAGTTCCTACCTTCCTCACATCACCCTGCTTGGGCCCCAGAGGATGGCTGGTTAGTCAATGATGGGTAAGACCCCTCGATGGCAGGAGTAACCTAACACAGGCACAGCCACATGGGTCATCATGGGAAGGACTTGGGGGACACAGAGGAAAGGGAAAAAGACCCTCACCCCTCAGCTTTGATATGGCTGGAGTCCTCATTCTATCTGAAAGAAGTCTCCTTATCTCTTAGTGGTTCTGCCATGCCTGCCTGGCTCAGGCTTGAAACAATACTGGAGACAGCCCTAAACTAGTTTGGGGGGTTCCTGGGGACAATTAGGCCTGGAAAAGGAATGCATTTAATCCTATGAAACTTACTTTGCTAAGAATGCCCTCTGTTAATAACTACTGATGTTTGGGGTTGAGCATAGAATGTGATCAGTTTCCCAGGTTTCAGGGCTGAATGGGTGCCACCATGACCTGAGGCAAATCTATTGTGTTCTTTCAATTGTTATCTATGATCTCCACTTGTTTTCTGTAAGTGTAGCCTTTTGACATTGATTGATGAGTTTTGCATCCATACCCCTGCTCATATGGTTCTCAATAAAAGCCATTGAGCACAGGGGCTCAGGGCCTTCTCCACTAGAGTGAACTGTAAACCCTTCCCTTGGCAAACCGAGAAGAATGTCTGAGATGACTTATTTTATTTCCCCATCTGTGATGACCCCAGGATGGTCTCTGTGGAACCAGAGTCTGTGCTCCGTACCTCACTACATAGTATTGGGAGTTATAACCACAGGAATCAAACAAAAGGAAGAAATAAGAGGCATCCAAAGTGAAAAGGAAGAAGTAAAACTGTTATTTGCAGATGACATATTACTGAGTACAGAGAACCCTAAATATTTTAGCAAAAAAATACTAGAACTGGTAAATGAATTCAGTGAAGTAGAAGGATATTAATTAATTATCCAGAAATTAGTTGCATTTTATACACCAATAATGAACTATTAGAAAGGGAAATTAAAAATCCCATTTACAATTACACCAAAAAATAAAATACCTTGGAATAAATTTAACCAGAGATTTGGTTAGATTTATAAAAGACCTGCACTTGGATAGCTATAAGATACTGATGTAAGAAATTGAAGATACAAAAAAGTAGAAACATGCACTGTGTTCATGGACAGGAAGAATTATCATTAAAATGTCTGTGCCACCCAAAACAACTTATAGATTCAGCACAATTCCTATCAAGATTTCAATGTTGTATTTAACAGAACTAAAACAAATATTTCAAAAATTTATATAAAGCCACATATGACCCCAAATAGCCACAGCAATATTGAGAAAGAAGAACAAAATTTTAGGAATCATGCCACCTGATATCAAACTGTACTATAAGGCCATAGTAATTAAGACAGCATGGTACTGGCATAAAACAAAACAAAACAAAACAAAACAAAACAGACAAATAAATCAATGTAAGAGAATAGAGAAGCCAGAAATAAACCCATACCTTTATGGTCTGTTAGTATTTGACAAAGGAGGCCTTACCAAAAAAAGACATTCAATGGGGTAAAGATGGTCTATTCAATAAATGGCGTTGAAAAATTGGCCAGATATGTGCAAAAAAAAAATGAAACTAGACAACCTTCTTACATCTTATACAAGATCAACTCAAAATGGGTTAATCCAAAATGTGTTAAAGACAAATTTTAGTCTTGAAACCATAAAAACTCTAGAAGAATACACATTCAGTAAAATCTCAGATATTTCTCTTAGGAATATTTTTTTGGTATGTTGCCTGAAGCAAGGGGAACAAAAGAAAAAGTCAACAAATGAGACTACATCAAACTAAAAAGATTTTGCACAGCAAAGGAAACCATCAACAAAATCAGAAGACAACTCAATAAATGGAAGAACATATTCCCCAATGATGCATCTGATAAGGGGTTAATATCCAAAGTGTATAAAGAAATTATGACACTCAACACCAAATAAGACAAACAATTAAAAAAGGGCAAAGACCCTAGCTGGTGTGGCTCAGTGGAATGAGTGCCGGCCTGCAAACCAAAGGCTCACTGGTTTGATTCCCAGTCATGACACATGCCCGGGTTGCAGGCCAGGTCCCCAGTAGGGGGCACATGAGAGGCAACCACATATTGATGGTTCCTTTTCTCCTTCCCTTCTGTTTGCTCTAAAAATAAATAAGTAAAATCTTTTAAAAAATGGGCAAAGGACCTGAATAGACAGTTCTCCACAAATTACATACAGATGGCCAATAGGGATATAAAAAGATGCTAAATGTAACTAATCATCAGAGAAATGCAAATTAAAGCTACACTTATTTGGTGATGATGGATTCCTTCAGTGATTTCTTGTCTGGGACACTCTATCTGCCCTTTGATTCTAAATGATATCTTTACTGGGTAGAGCCATTTTGGCTGTAGGTCCGTGCTTTCATGACTTTGAATATATTTACCAATTCCTTCTAGCCTGCAGTTTCTTTTAAGAAATCAGCAGACAGTCTTATGGGAATCCCCCTATAGATAAATGTTTTTCTCTTACTGTTTTAAGATTCTCTCTTTATCTTTAACCTTTGGCATTTTAATTATGATGTGTCTTGGAGTGGGCCTCTTTGCATCCATCTTGTTTGAGACTCTCTGTGTTTACTGGGGTTGTATATCTACCTCTACCAAATTATGGAAGTTTTCTTTCTTTCTTTTCAGATAGATTTCCAATTTGATCTTTCCCTTCTCCTTCTGGCACCTCTATGATGGAAATGTTGTACCACTTAAAAAGTTGTCCCAGAGGCTGCTTACACTTTCCTCATTTTTTTGGATTCTTTTTTCTTCTTCTTGTTCTGATTGCTTGTTTTTTGCTTCCTAATTTTCCTAATCATTGATTTGATTCTCAGCTTCATCCACTCTATTGTTGTTTCCCTATAAGTTGTTCTTTATTTCAATTAGTGTATCCTTTGTTTGTGACTGGATTTTTTTATGCTGTGGAGGTCCTCACTAAGTCCCTTGAGCATCCTTATAACCAGTGTTTTGAACTCTGCATCTGACAGATTGCTTATCTCCATTTTGTTTAGTTTTTTTCTGGAGTTTTGGTCTGTTCTCAGTTTTATACCATGTTTCTTTGTCTCCTCATTTTGACAGACTCCTTGTGTTTGTTGGTATATATTAGGTAGAACTGCTTTGACTCCCTGTCTTGGTAGCATGGCTTAATTAAATGTTAAAGGGACTAATTTACAATAAAGAAGAAGATCAAAGCTAGGAACAATAAAATGTTAAAAAAATACATAACTATCAACAATTGAATATAAAAAACAAGCAAAGCAAATAAGGAGAACTGAGAGAGAATCATAGATACAGAAATGTTTTGATGGTTGCCAGATGGGAGGTGTGTTTGGAGGAATGGATGGAGAGGTGAGTAGATTCAGAAGTACAAATAGGGCCCTGACTGGTGGGGCTCAGTGGGTTGAATGCCAGCCTGCAAAACAGGATCACCAGTTTGATTCCCAGTCAGGGCACATGCCTGGTGCATAAGAGGCAACCACACATTGATGTTTCTCTCCCTCTCCTTCTCTCTCCCATCTCCTCTCTAAAATAAAAAAAAAAAAACAAAATCTTTTTAAAAAGAAGTACAAACAGGTAGTTACAGAATAGCCATTGGGATGTAAGTACAGTACAAGAAATTGAGTAGCCAAAGAACTTATATGCATGACCCATGAACATGAACAATGGTGTGGGAATTGCCTGAGAGAGTGGGGGATGCTTGTTGGAGGGGGGAAAAGGGGGAAAACTTAGGAAAACTGTAATAGCATAATCAATAAAAATAATTTAAAAAGAATAATAACAAAAAAAACCACAATGAGATATCATCTCATACCTGTCAGAATGGCTATCATCAATAAATCAATGAACAACAAGTGTTGATGACAATGTGGAGAAAGGGGACCCCTTGTGTACTATTGGTGGGAATGCAGATTAGTGCAGCCAATGTGGAAATCAGTATGGAATTACCTCAAAAAATTAAAAATGGAATTGTCTTATGACCCTTGATTCCACTTCTGCGAATACATTTGAAGAAATCTGAAACACTGATTTGAGAGAATATATGAATACCTACGTTCATTGCAGTGTTATTTTCAATAGCCAATATTTGGAAGCAGCCAAAGTGTCCATCAGCAGATGAGTTGATAAAAAAAGCTGTGGTACATTTACGCAATGGAATATTACTTGGCCATCTAGAATAAGGATAACTTATCCTTTGCAAGAGCATGGATGGACCTAGAGAGCTTTATGCTAAGGGAAATGAGCTACTCAGAGAAAAACAAGTACCACATGATTTCAGTCATATGCAGAATCTAATGAAAAAAACAAAGTAACAAACAAAATGGAAACAGACTCATATATAGAAAACAGACTGACAGCTGTCAGAGGAGAAGGGGTTGTGGGGCTGGGTAAAATAGGTGAAGAGATTAAGGAAAAAACAAAGAGAAAAACCTCATACCTGGCTGGTGTGGCTCAGTGGATTGAGTGCTGGCCTGTGAACCAAAGGGTCAGTGGTTTGACTCCCAGTCAGGGCACATGCCTTGGTTGCTGGCCAGGTCCCCATTAGGGGGCACTCAAGAGGCAACCACACATTGATGTTTCTCTCCCCTTCTTTTTCCTTCCCATCCCCTCTCTAAAAATAAATAAATAAAATCTTTAAAAAAACCTCATAGACACAGACAACATTATGGTGATTACCACAGGGAAAGGTGGGTGGGGGAGGTAGAAGAGGATAAGGGGAGGATAAATGGTAATGAAAGAATACTTGACTTGGGGTGGCAAACACAAATATAATATACATATAATGTATTATAGAATTGTACACCTGAAACCTTTATAATTTTATTAACCAATGTCACTCCAAAAATTCAAAAAGAAACTCAAAGAACAAACAAACCATGTGTTTATACTGATACTTTTTATTTCAACCTAACAGCATAGGGGTCATTCTAACCTTCCTCCTTTACTTATATTTTTTATTGTTGTTCACATACAGTTGTTTCCATTTCCTCCCCTACTCCCTGCTCCCCCACTCATCCCTGCCTCCCACCCTCAGACTTACCCGCTTTGGCTTTGTCCTTGTGTCCTTTGTACAAGGGTCCTTTACTTATTTTTAATTCTACTCTCCAACAGTGAGAAAGCTTATACTTATTATCTAAAAATATATTAATATATTTGAAAAACACTAATATACAATGTTCTCACCTCCTTTATTTTCACCCTTTTCATGCTCACTCCCTGTATGTAAGCAAGCTCATTCATTTCTGATTTGTCATTTCTATATTTCTTGTACAAATTAGCAGAGACCTGTAAATATTATTATATCCCATTCTTTCCTACACTAAGGAGAACATACCATAGAAACTCTTTTGCAGTTTACTTTTTCTCACTTAATAGTATATGCTGGAAAGCACTTCATGTCTGTTTATAGAGATCTTCTTTATTATTATATTACAGCTTCATTAGAACTCCATTATGTAAATCTATCATAGCTTACTAAAAAATTTTCCTATCTTTGGTCATTGGGGTGTTTCAATATTCTGAAATGACAAAGAATACTGCAATTAAAATTCCTAGCACATATGTATCTTTGTAGTGTTGGAAAAACTCTTAGAAGTAGGACTGCTGTGTGAAAAGGTAAGTGCATGTGAGTTTTGTTAGCTGTTGGCAAATTCTCCTCCATGAGAACTGTATAAATGTGCACTCCCACCAGCAATGTCTGAGAGTGCTAATTTCTCTTCAGTCTCACAAATAAAATATGTCTTCATAGTTTAAAATTTTCATCAGTCTTATAGGTGATAAGTGTACCTTGTTATTGTTTTCATTTGCATTTCTATAACTTGGAGTGAGCTGGAACATCTTTTCATATGTGTGCATCTGTGTTTTTATGAATTATCTGTTCATGTCATTCACAACTTTTTTCTGCCAGGTGTTTGGTCCTTTGTCCCTCAATTTTTGACTGTTCTTCATATTTTAAGAAAGTAAGCCTTTGTAATATATGCTACAAATATTTTCTTCCAGCTTAGGATTTGTCCTTTATTTTAGTGTTTTTCTTGTTATACAAATACAAATATTATTTGCTTTTATGTATCTATTATTAGAATGACTAAAATAAGAAATAGTTGTAACGGAAAATTCTAGTGAGGATTGGAGAAATTGGAACTCTCATTCATTGCTTATAGAAATTTCAAATGTAGTCACTCTGGAAGTAAATATGGCAATTTCTTATAAAACTAAACATTCAATTTCTATGTAAATTAGGAATTGCATTCTTAGGCAATTATCCCAGAAAAATAAAAAATATGTGCACAAATGTTCAAAGTACATCAGGTGCTTGAATAACCTCGTTTTGTTTAATGTCGTTTCATTATAACATCAATAAGATACCATAGGAACTTTACTCTTGTTCGTGTCAACTAGCCTATGGTCAAACTGGTTTTGTTACACGTTGTTTTGCTTAAATTTGCAGAACCTATTAACTACATTAAGTGAGGACTTACTGTAGCTTTGTTCATAATAACACCAAAATGGAAACAACCCAAATGTACTTTAATAGGTAATAAATAAAGAAACTCTGGTACATTGATTCCATAAAATAATACTCAGCAATAAAAAGAATAAAGTACTGTTATACACAGAGTCCTGGATGGGTATTAAAATCATGGTGCTTAGTGAAAAAAGCCAGCCTCATAAGGTCAATACTGTGATTCCAATTATATAACCTTCTTGAAATGACAAAATATATGGATGGAAAATAAATTAGTGGTTTCTAGGGGACAGGGACAGGGTTGAGAGATGGATGGGACCATAAAGGTGCAGCATGAGGGAGTAGCTCTGTGGTGATATAGCCATCTTTTATCTTGACTGTGATTATGATTGCATGAATCTATATGTGTAATAAAATTACATAGAACTATAATCCTCTCACACACGTAAGTGTATATAAAAACTGGTGAAAATTGAATAAGCTCTGTAATCTAGTTTAGTATATTGCTATAATCAAATAAGATGTCACCATTGAGTAGGTTGGGGGAAGCAATCAATTCATCCTATTAACTATTTTGCAACCTCCTGTCAGTGTATAATTATCTGAAAAGAAAATGTTTTGTTTTTTTTTTAATTAATTTATTTACTTTTTAAATACATTTGTCTCTGCCTTCCCCCCACCTCTTTCCCTTGCCCCCTCCCACCTTCCCTCCCTCAGCTCTTCCCCTTTGGTTTTGTCCATGAGTCCTTGCTATATGTTCCTTGACTTTCCCCTTCCCTTCCCTTTCCCTGCCCCCCTCCTTCCCTCTTGTCTCTGTTGATTTCTTTTCCTTTCAGTGTTGCTGGTCATATTTTCCTTGCTTCTTTGCATTGTTGGTTAGGTTCCGCTTATAGGTGAGATCATATGGTATTTGTCTTTCGCCCCCTGGCTTATTTCGCTTAGCATGATGCTCTCCAGTTCCATCCATGCTGTCGCAAAGTTTAGTACTTCTTTTTTCTTTCTGCTGCGTAGTATTCCATTGTGTATATGTACCATAATTTTTTGATCCAGTCATCTACTGATGGGCATTTAGGTTGCTTCCAACACTTGGCTATTGTAAATTGTGCTGCTATGAACATTGGGGTGCATAGGTTCTTTTGTATTGGCGTTTTGGTGTTCTCAGGGTATAGTCCCAGCAGGGGAATTGCTGGATCAAAAGGCAGTTCCATTTTCAGCTTTCTGAGGAAATTCCACACTGCTTTCCATAGTGGCTGCACCAGTCTGCATTCCCACCAACAGTGGACTAGAGTTCCCTTTTCTCCACAGCCTCGCCAGCACCTGTTGTTTGTGGATCTGTTTATGATGGCCATTCTGACTGGTGTGAGGTGGTACCTCATGGTGGTTTAGACCTGCATTTCTCTGATGGCTAGTGATGCTGAGCATCCTTTCAAATGCCTCTGGGCCCTCTGTATCTCCTCCTTAGAAAAGCATCTGCCCAGGTCCTTTGCCCATTTTTTGATTGGATCGTTTGTCTTCTTGGAGTAAAGTCGAGTGAGTTCTTTGTATATCTTGGAGATCAAACCTCTATCTGATGTATCATTAGCAAATATATTTTCCAAAATGGTTGGATCCCTTTTCATTTTGCTGATGTTTTCTTTAGCCGTGCAGAAGCTTCTTATTTTGATGAGGTCCCACTTGTTTATTCTTTCCTTTATGTCCCTTGCTTTAGGAGACATATCAGTGAAAAAATTGCTGCGTGGGATATCTGAGAGTTTCCTGCCAATGTTCTCCTCTAGGACTTTGATGGTGTTGCGACTTATATTTAAGTCTTTTATCCATCTTGAGTTTATTTTTGTGTATGGTGTCAGCTGATGATCCAATTTCAATTTTTTGCATGTAGCCATCCAGCTCTCCCAACACCATTTGTTGAAGAGGCTGTTATTGCCCCATTTTATGCTTCTGCCCCCTTTGTCGAATATTAGATGTCCATAGAGACCTGGGCTTATTACTGGGCTTTCTATTCTGTTCCACTGGTCTATGGGTCTGTTCTTGTGCCAGTACCAGATTGTTTTGAGTATAGTGGCTTTGTAGTAGAGTTTGATGTCCGGTATTGTGATCCCTCCTCCTTTGTGTTTCTTTCTCAAAATTGCTGCGGCTATTCGGGGTCGTTTATGGTTCCATATAAATTTTTGAAATGTCTGTTCTATTTCTGTGAAATACGTCATTGGTATCTTAATACGGATTGCGTTGAATCTATAAATTGCTTTGGGTAGTATGGACATTTTAAGGATATTCATTCTTCCAATCCATGTGCACGGTATATGCTTCCATTTATTTGTGTCTTCCTTAATTTCTTTTTTCAATGTTGTATAGTTTTCTGCATACAGGTCTTTTGTGTCTTTGGTTAAAGTTATCCCTAGGTACTTTATCTTTTTTCATGCTATATCGAATGGTATATTTTTCCTGATTTCTTCTACTTCTATTGCATTGCTGGTGTACAAAAACGCCTTTGATTTCTGAATGTTGACTTTGTATCCTGCTGTTTTGCCAAATTCACTTATTAAGTTGAGGAGTTTTTTGGTAGAGTCTACAGGGTTCTCTATGTCCACTATCATGCCATCTGCAAACAATGATAGTTTTACTTCCTCCTTTCCTATTTGGATGCCTTTTATCTCTTTCTCTTGTCAGACCGCTGTGGCTAGGACTTCCAATACCATGTTGAAAAGAAGCGGTGAGAGCGGACATCCTTGTCGTGTTCCCGATCTTAGTGGGAAAGCTTTCAGTTTTTGCCCGTTGAGTAGGATATTTGCTGTAGGTTTTTCATATATGGCCTTTATTACGTTGGGGAATGCCCCATTTATTCCCATTTTGCTGAGTGTTTTGATCATAAATGGGTGCTGTACCTTGTCAAATGCTTTTTCTGCATCTATCGAGATGATCATGTGGTTTTTGTCTTTTCTTTGATTTATGTGGTGTATCACGTTTACTGATTTGCGTATATTGAACCATCCCTGCATCCCTGGGATGAATCCCACTTGATCGTGATGGATAATGTTTTGAATGTATTGCTGGATGCGGTTTGCCAATATTTTGTTGAGGATTTTAGCATCTATGTTCATCAGCGAAATTGGCCTGTAGTTTTCTTTCTTTGTAGGGTCTTTATCTGGTTTTGGGATCAGGGTGATGCTGGCCTCATAGAAGGAGTCTGGCAGTCTTCCCTCCTCTTGGATTTTTTGGAATAGTCTGAGAAGGACAGGGGTTAGCTCTTCCTTAAATGTTTTGTAAAATTCTCCTGGGAAACCGTCTGGCCCTGGGCTTTTGTGTGCCGGGAGTTTCTTGATGACTGCTCAATTTCCCCAACTGTTATCGGTCTGTTCAAGCTTTCTGTTTCTTCCTCCTTCAGTGTTGGAAGATTATACTTTTCCAAAAATTTGTCCATTTCATCAAGATTTTCAAATTTCTTGGCATATAATTGTTCATAACAGTTTCTGATGATCATTTGTATTTCTGTGGTATCAGTTGTTATTTCTCCTCTTTCATTTCTGATATTATTAATTTGGGTCCTCTCCCTTTTTTTCTTGATGAGTCTGCTTAAAGGCTTGTCAACTTTATGAATCTTTTCAAAGAACCAGCTTCTGGATTGGTTGATCCTCTGAATTGTTCTTTTTGTCTCTATGTCATTCAGTTCTGCTCTAATCTTGACTATTTCCTTCCTTCTACTTGCTCTGGGATTTATTTGTTGTTGTTTCTCCAGTTCTTCAAGTTGTAGTGTTAGGTCTTTTATTTGAAATGTTTCTATCTTTTTAAGGTAAGCCTGTATTGCTATGAACTTCCCTCTCAGGACCGCCTTTGCTGTGTCCCATAGGTTTTGGACAGTTGTCTGTTCATTTTCATTTGTTTCCAGAAATTTTTTGATTTCTTCTCTTATCTCATTATTGACCCATTCATTGTTTAATAGTGTAGTGTTCAGTCTCCATGAGTTTCCAAGTTTTTGAAGTTTCTCTTTGAGGTTGATATCGAGTTTCAAGGCCTTGTGGTCTGAGAAAAAGTTTGATATTATTTCAATTTTCCTGAATTTACTGAGGCTTGCTTTGTGTCCTATCATGTGGTCTATCTTTGAAAAACTGCCATGAGCATTTGAAAAGAATGTGTATTTTTCTTCTTTGGGATGTAAGATTCTATATATGTCAGTTAAGTCTCTTTGATTCAGTGTTTCATTCAGCGCCACGATATGTTTATTAATGTTTTGTTTGGATGATCTGTCCATTTTTGACAGTGGGGTGTTGAAATCCCCTACTATCAGTGTGTTGCTATCTATATCTTTTTTGAAGTCATCCAACAATTTCCTTATAAACTTGGGGGCTCCTATATTGGGAGCATATAAGTTTACAATGTTGATGTCTTCTTGATAGATTCTTCCTTTAAGTATGATAAAGTGCCCTTCTGGGTCTCTCTTTATGGCCTTTGCTTTGAAATCGACTTTGTCTGATACAAGTATGGCAACCCTGGCCTTTTTCTCATGTCCATTTGCTTGGAATATTGTTTTCCATCCCTTTACTTTCAATCTGTGTAGGTCTTTTGCTCTGAGGTGGGTCTCTTGTAGGCAGCATATGTGTGGGTCATGTTTTCTTATCCATTCAGCTACCCTGTGTCTTTTGATTGGGGCATTTAGTCCATTCACATTGAGAGATATTACTGATAGAAACTTACTCATCTTTTGTCTTTGTACTTGTGTTCCTCTCTGTCTCATTCTTTTCCTTCATCTGCTTAAACCAGTCCCCTTAGCATATCTTGGAGTGCTGGTTTGGTAGAGATGTATTCTTTTAGCTTTCTTTTGTCTGGGAAACTCCGTATTTCTCCTTCTATTTTAATGGAGAGCCTAGCTGGGTAGAGCAGCCTTGGCTGTAGGCCCTTGCTTTTCATGGCTTGGAATGTTTGTTGCCATTCCCTTCTGGCTTGTAGTGTTTCTGTTGAGAAGTCAGCTCCTAGGCGTATCGGGGCCCCCTTGTATGTTACTTTCTCCTTCTCCCTTGCTGCCTTGAGGATTCTCTCTTTGTCTTTGGCATTTGCCATTTTAATGATGATGTGTCTTGGAGTGGACCTCCTTGGGTCCCTCTTGAGTGGGGTCCTCTGTGCCTCCTGGATCCATGAGAGCCTTTCTCTCCTCAAATTAGGGAAATTTTCCATCATTACTTTTTCGAGGAGGTTCTCTATTCCTTGCTCCTCTTCTTCTCCTTCTGGTATCCCTATTATACGGATATTATTGCGTTTCAGGTTGTCCTGCATTTCCCTAAATGCTTCTTCATTCTTTTTGAGCCGTTTTTCCATTTCTTGTTCTTTCTGGGAGCTTTTTTCTACCTTGTCCTCCATCTCACTGATTCGATCCTCAGCTTCATCCAGCCTGCTTTGGATTCCTTCTACTGTGTTCTTCAATTCAGAAATGGTATTCTTCATATCCTCTTGTGTCTTCTTGATAGTGTCTGTGTCCTTTTCCAGGCTGATATAGTTTGCTGTAAGATCCTGATAGTTTCTCTGCAGTTTCTCATAGTTCTCTTTGAGCTGGCTGAGCTCATTGAGCTTCCTTAGAACCATTGTTTTAAATTCCATATCTGATAGTTCCCTTGCCTCTATTTCATTGAGCTCTCTCTGTGGGGAGTCCCCTTTTCCACTCATTTGGGGGGAACTTCTTTTTCTTCCCATTTTTGTGAGAGTCTGTTAAGTATTTTTGTCCTTTACTTTTCTTTCTGGGCTTGCCTCTGATGATGTCAGTTGTTGACCCTATAGGGCCTTGGGTTGTTTGTTTGAACCTTTCAGGAGTCTAATGCCTGTGTCTGACTCCTGCTTGGAGCAGCTCTGTGACCCCTTCGGTCAGGGCTGCTCTCTTTTTTGGGATCTCTCTGCGCTCTCAGGAGAGCTCCTTGAGCACGTTCCCAGCGCGGCAGGGTCCCCCACCTGCCTGGGCTCGCATGTGTTTGCCCCAGACCAGGGGGCTTATTCGCGACCTCGCGTGCTCATCTGGCCTCCCTGGCACGCGAGCTTCGTGGCACTGGTCAGTTTAGGGTCTTCTATTGTGTGTTTTCCCCGCTTTGGGCTCTTTGGGTGCGTTGCTTGCCCTCGCCAAATGGGGACTACGGAAATGGGAGGAAATCAGCTCTAGGACTCTCCGGTTAATCCTGTTTCTGGTCTCTCCTCCAGGGACTCTGGGCAGCTCTACTTATTTTGTGGGCTGCTCCGCAATCGCGGCGGGTAGGTCAATTTACGCCTGCCCTTGCCCCTCTGTGCAATCCCTCGCAGGCCGTATGGGTGCCAGACTGTGTGAGGCCTTGCCGGCAGGTGCAAGCATTCACCAGCCCACGTGGGTCACACACACGCTCGCCATCCCTCGCCAGTCACTCGGCGCAAGTGTGCGCGCCTGCTCTGGGTGTTTTGGGGGTGTTTATGTTTGCTTTTCGGCTTTTGGCTCTTTGGGGGTGTGGCCTCTTCCCGCGCAATGGAGACTTCGGCAAGGAGAAGGAGTCGGGACTCCCCGGTTCCTCCTCCCGTTCTTTCCCCAATGCCTCCATTTCTAGTCTCCCCTCAGGGACCTCTGGGCAGTTCTGTGACCCCTTCAGCCGAGGATCCAACCCCTGTGTGGCCTGTGTTTCAATCGCAGGCAGTCTGGTTCATGCGCGCCCCGCTTCTGCCTCTTTGGGGTCGCGCCTTTCCAGCCCACAATGGAGACTACCGAACGTGGAGGGGGTCGGGACTCCCCGGTTCCTCCTCCCGTTCTTTCCCCAATGCCTCCGTCTCCAGTCTCTCCTCAAGGCTCTCCCAGCCAGTCTGCACTCAGCCCCGTAGCTCACACGAGTACAAGCTGTGTGCGGAGCGCACAAAAGGCAGGTTAATTGATTCCCTTATGCCTGAGCGAGATCGTAGCTGCAGAGTGGGAAGTGCGTTATCACCCGGGCTCCACTGGCCGCAGTGTCAGTTCTCTTCACAAAGTTTTCCTCACCAGTCTTTTCCCAGGCACCAGCCCACTCTGCTGCCGCCTCTACCCAGCGATCAAGGAGGGTGGCTGCCGCTGCAACTTTTGCGTTTGCCCTTTAAATGTCTTTTTGCATCCCCAGCCACCTGTCTCTGGCAGAGAGCGCCCCTAAGCTTTTTGGGGTTGCGTTTTGTCTGTATTTTCTCGGCTTTAGCTGCTGTAGTTTAGGGGTTCCTGTTTATGATTCAGACCCCGTTCTTCTCGGGGGGATGCTAACTGGCCGTTTCAATGTCCCTCTGGTGCCAGTGCCCGTGGGCACCCAGCCCACCCTCTGGAGCCTCCACCGCGCTTCTCACCCGTTGGGATGTGTGAGAGTCGAATCCACTGTCCGCGGCACCAAGGCTCCTCTCCCACTATCACTCCACTGCTTTCCAGGTGATTACTCCATTATTTAGTTGCAATTCCAGTTTGGTTTTGGGAGGAGGTCAGCGTGACTCCCTTTCACTCCTCCGCCATCTTTTTCTCTCTCTGAAAAGAAAATGTTTTAAAAAGCAATGCTAGAGTTTTAATTGGAATAGCATTTAATTACACATTAATTTTGGGGGAAAAAGTGGAATGTCCTATAGTCTTCTGACATTAGGGAGATGGATGAGAAAAGCCTTGTGATAGTTCCTCACCAGGCTGCTCATTTCCCTTGCTCCTTGGGTGTTCTCCCAAGACCCAAATTAGATTATGGTCAAGCCTTAACTAAGTGGCCAATATGGAGACAAAAATGGTCATTGGATTACTATGTAGGGGAGCCATTCTCTTTCACATTCAACAGGTCTTGTAGTTCTGGTCTGCTGGAAAAAAATTTCTTTTATATTAAAATATCTTCTTTTTGCCTTCATTCTTGAAGACTATATTTGCTGAGTATAGAATTCTGGGTTGGCATTCTTTTCATCACTTTAAATATGTTGATCTTCTCTTTTCCAGCCTCAATAGTTTCTGATGTCCTTCCCCACCCCATATAAAGTATTGTTTTTCTCTGGCTGCTTTTATAATTTTCTAACTGTAGTTAGTTTTCAAATCTTTGACTGTGATCTTTCCAGGATTTTGTTTTCTATCCTCTTAGGGTTTGCTGAGCTTCTTGAATCTTTAAATTTATGTCTTTCCTTAAAATTGGGGAAACTTAAACCATTGCACATACATTCAATACTTTTTTCTACTCCACTCTCTCCCACTTCTCATAGAACTCTAATTTCATGAATGTTAGATCTTTGGATATTGTTCCATGTGTCCCTTAGGTTATGTTCATGTTTTTGTTTTCTAAAATATTTTTTGCTCTGTTATTCATATTGCATATTTCTATTGTTCCATCTTATGTTTATTAAAACTTTTCCTCTTTCATTTTTATTCTGCTGTTGGAACTATTCAGTGATTTTTTAAAAAAATCATATATTTTCCAACTCTGAAATTTTTATTTGGTTCTTTTTTAAATAGTTCTTATTTTCTGACGATTTTCTATCTTTTTGTGCATTGTGAGTATATTTCTTTTTACTCTTTTGAATATAGTTATAATAATTGCTTTACATTTCTAGTCTTTTAATTCTGACATCTAGGTGATCTTAGATTTGCTCTATGTTGATTTTTTTAGCTCTTGCAAATAGGTTGCAATTTCCTAATTCTTCATGAGTTGATTAACTTTTGATTGTATCTTGGATATTTTGAATATTATCTTTTGGAGACCTTGGATTCTGATTTATTTATCTGAAAAATATTGATTTTTTTGGCAGATAGATAATGTGATTAGATTCAAACTCTAAACTCTATCTGCCTCTTGGGTGGTAGATGAAATCTTTGTTCAGGGCTCTGATCTTTACCAAGTATATATGATTCAGGGTTCATTTGGGTTTAGGATAGAGCCTATAGAAATTTTGGCTCCCTCTGGCTCTCTTCTTCCCCCTTTACTTTCCAATGGCTGTGCTCTTCCTGAGCTCTGCCCTATAGTTCTTCATACCGGAAAGATTGTGGGTTTACTCTTGGTGTCTTAGCTACTTGGCAGCTTTAGTTTGCCCTCAGTCTAAACGCTTTAAAAATGAGTAACTTATCTTGTGCCAGCTTCTCTTCTGAACGTGCCTGCTTCTGTTTACTTTTCAGTCTAATTATATTGTCCCTTTATGTTTTTTCCCAGTTTAGAGTTGCTGTCTACAGGAAGATCAGAATCAATAATTTACTTAGCCATATCAGAAGGAGAAGAAATTGTCTGGTTCAATTTTTATTTTACTCTCACCAATTTGTCCTTAAAGTGGGATTCTGCCCTAGAGGGCAGACTAGGCAGGTCAACTTTGGAGGTAGATAGGGGCTAGATTTATCTATCCCTTTCAGTCCTTCTTGCCACAAACCCCTTGCACCTACTTGTTAATAGGGAGTATATAACCCTTCCCAGTTTCAGCTGCTTTTCTCAGTTGTTTCACCATGGTTTCCAGTGAATATCCATTGGCTGTGTTTCCTTGTCAGTTCCCATTCCATCAGAGTTATTGACTACTTTGGATTATAATATGTAATTATGGGGATAAACTAACCCTTAAGCCTTGGCTGGTGTCCCCCTCCATGAGTTTGATGAGGAAGGTAATACCTCCAGGGAGAAAACTTCTAGTGCTACATATGGTAACTCAGCCTTGAATTTTTCCTTTAAGGGAAGTTTCCCCCAGTTGTAGTCCTCTAGCTTTCGGGGTACTGGTGTGTGGATACAGGTAGGTTAAAACTCTTAAGGGCAGACCAATCCACATACATCTGTTACTTAGCACCCATTATCCCAGCCAGTCCTGAGTCCAACCCTGAAGTTACTAAGCCACCCATGGTAGGCACGTGGCATACTCTATATGCCTCCCAGTGGCAAAGGAGTAGGAAATGGTCTTCTGGGGACAATGATAAGGGGAGAAAAAGGAACATATTTTTTAAAATTTCCCTTTAACTCCTGTACACTGTTCTTGTCCTTTCTTGGGCTGTCTATCTTATGTAATACTATACCACTCAGCTCACTGACTCATCTGTGTTTTGTTTTCCTAGAGGTTTTCTCACTGCTTTTATGTTATTATAATAGGACGATCAATTTCTGGGTTCTAATGAGACATATCCAGGGTTGGATTCTGAAGAGAGGTCCACTTTGGAATTTAGCAACTTAATAAGAACTGGGTTAAGTACCTCCTTGTACTAAAAAAATGAAAATAACTAAAATTCCTTAGGTATGTATTTCAATACATTGGAATTTAACAATGAAAGATTCCTCTTGAACCCTAAAAGAACCTTGAAAATTTCAAACAATGAAGAATAATTGATCTCTAGCTTTGGTTGCCTCCTCAGTTAATGACATAGGCATAATATTACCACCCAGAGTATAAATGTAAAATGCACCTTTATAGATGTATGTTCTAATAGTACAGGAAACATTTTTTATTTTCATAAAATGTCTCATCAGTAGTCTTGAAAGTAATAGATAACTTTTCCTGTGACATTATTGAGCAGATATTAGGGTTGCAGTTGCAATATATTTTATTGAATATAATTAATGATATCTGATTAATTATTTTCCTTTGCTTATGGGCTTTGGTTATAGTCTTATGAGGGTAAGTTATAATTTATAGCTTCTAAAGAGATTAGGATAGTAGAAAGTTTGAATAAAAAAAGCCATATCAAATTCTCTAGTTATTAATTTTGTCTGAGCTATTTAAACCTAATTAGATACAGACCAAATTCCTGTTTATTAGAAGTTTTAGAAATCTTATACATGAGTGCTAACATAGTTATGAAGTCCATTGCTTTCTACTCCATGTAGTCTTTTGCAAAAAGATATTGCATCGTTTTAATAACATGTATGTGTTCCATGAATATGATCATTCACATTGAAAAAATAACTCCAACCCAGTATTCCAATTGCTTATGCAAATTGATGCATGAACCATTAGCCAGTTTCTTTCCTTCTTACACCTTCTCTCTCATTAGTACTTCATCTCCAACCCCATACCTTTTGAAGCTATTCATTTTCTCTAGGACCAGTACAAATATTATCCAGCCTAACTGCTTCTCCATGACATAGAATTGATTGTTTCCTTTTTTTTATTATTCTCTTTTTCAAATACCAAGCCCAGAATCTGCCTGTAGTAAATATTAGGCGAATGCATAAGAGTAAAACAAACTGTGAAATGTTTAAATTTTTGGAGATTGGCCACAAAAATTGTGCTTTCATAAAGGCCTTTCTTCTTCACTGCCAATACCCAAACAAGCATACTAAGACAGACTGCTTGCCTGAGACTCACTGTGGTTATTTCTATCAGGAACAGAAGGAACCATGAAGTGCGGCATTTGCTGAGCCTGTGGATGCTGGAATTAACTTGCTTGAGCTTACAGGAGTAGGAAAAGGTAGTCCTGATTTGTGTGCTTGTCCAGGTCATGCCAAGAACATGGAGACAGGCCTCTTTCATCAGTCACATGCCACTGTTGCTCAATAGCATACAGATGGATAAAAAATTTGTTGTGGTGATATTTTCAAGGAAAAAAGAGTGCTATTAGAACCTAAGGCATTGATTTTCTTTCCTGTTTCACCAAAAACCCTTCAAATTTTGAGACCTTTTAAATTAGAAGTAACAGAGATGCCTTTTTAGTTGCATTGACAAATCATTTATTCACCTCTGCCCCCTCTCCATTTTGTTCTTCATTTGAGGCAAACACAATGCTCATTAACCTTTACATCTTTAGATTAACTGCAAGTGGAACAATCTAACATATCTCCCCGCTGTTGGAACTTAAATTCTGAGGACATCATATTTCATTTTATTTTACTTTTTAAAGATTTTCTTTATTTATTTTTAGACAGAGGGGAAGGGAGGGAGAAAAAGAGGAAGAGAAACATCAATGTGTGGTTACCTCTCGCACGCCCCTTACTGGGGACCTGGCCCACAACCCAGGCATTGCCCTGACTGGGAATCGAACCAGGGACCCTTTGGTTTGTAGGCTGGTGCTCAATCCACTGAGCCACACCAGCCAGGTCCATTTTTCATTTTAAAATGATGCTGACTTCAAGAAAGACCAACAGACCAAGAAACAATGCTGGCCTTCTCTGTTTTGCAAAACATCTCTTCAGGAAATTAGCTTGAGGAGTTTGGTTCATTTCCCACAGCTGTGGGATAACGGTCCCATGTAAATAATGATATCCTGTATACTTGGGCTTTATTTACCTGTCTTTGTTGTTTTAGAGGGAACTTTCAAGTGGAGTATTTCTCAGAGCTCATGGTTGACATTTTAAAAATACTGTAGGGTCCACTTAGAAGATGATACTCCACACCACAAAACTTGTGATTGTTGGCACACTCTTGATCATCACCCACTTCATGTTGACATATGATTTCAAATCAAATGAGAAGTTTACCCTCAGTAAAGAATGAATCTGGTACTTTGAAGATGTCCCTGTCATTGGGGGAGGCTTTGGATCTCCCATTTGGGTCCTGTAAATCTGTGGTGGTTTTGAGCCTAGGATAACTATGTTTTCTGAAGTAGGAGCACCGGGGCAATTTTTGCTAGGCAACCTGTTGTACCGTTGATAGAGCACTGAGCTGAGTGTCAGGAGACTTGGCCTGTAATCTCTAGCTGACCAGACCTTTGTTCTTGTGAAATGTTCTTAGTCTCTCTGGCCTCAGTATTCAAACTTTGAAATAATGGGATTATACAAGATCATCTAAGTACCTTCCCAGCCTTAAACTTGCTCAGGTGACATAAAACAGTAAACATGAAACTGGAAGTCATGAAACAGAAGTTTCCCATCCAGGCCCTGCTGCTCATTAACTGTGACTTGGGACAAGCCACTTAGCCACACAGCCTCACTCAGATCTCCATCTCTGGGGTGACTGGTGTCTTTTCTACTTGCCTCACCTAGTAGTTGTGATGATTAGGTAAAGAAACTTTTTTTTTTCATTCAGCAATTACTTGCAATTGTTCTGAGCCACCAACTTGGTAGATGGTGAAGGCGTAGAGGTTATTAAATTTTCTGTTAATACATTATTAGCTACAATTTAATGAGCTCTTCTTCCTATCAGCAGGTAGGTAGGTAAAACATCCCATTTAATCTCCATTTTATGGATGAGTTAACTTAAGTTCAAAGAGGTTGAATAACTTGCCCAGGACATGTACCTAGGCAGAGCTGACACTGACATTTGTACCAGAGTTCTGTTTTCTAGTTTGTTTGTTTTTTAATCCTCACCAGAGGATATGTTTATTTTTTGAGACAAGAGAGAGAGAGAGAGAGAGAGAGATGTGAGAGAGAATCATTGATTTGTTGCCTCCTGTATACACCCAAACCAAGGATCAAACCCACAACCTGAGTATGTGCCCTGACCAGGGATTGAACCTGCAAGTTTTTGGTATCAAGAACAATACTCCAACCAACTGAGCTACCCAGACAGGCTTGCTCTTTATTTTCAAAGTTAAAAAACCTCACCTTCTGCCAAGAAATCACCTTCTGTCAAGGAACACGTGTTACTATCACTGTTCATTTTCAGAGACACAGTGCCCAAATCACATGAACTGGAAGCTGTGGGATTGGGATTGGAGGTCAAGGAGGTGGCTGGTTTGATTGGGGCTAATGAGACATTCTCTTTGCTTTGGTGAGAGGACTGAAGGAATAGACACCAGGGTCCCTGTGCTGAGTCATTCCTCATACTGCAGAGGCCATCTTTCTCTGGCAGAGTTCTCCCCTCCAAGTGGCATCAGCCTGAGGGGAAGCAATAGCCCTGCCCATAGGAATTACTCTGTCCCACCTTGTGGAGCTTAAGCCAAACCATTGAGTACAGGTTAAGGCCACAGTAGTGATTAACTTTAACAATTGAGGTGGATTTCTAGGAGTTCTGAGACTTTACCTGACCCTCCCTTGCACCCAGTGCTGGTAAAATCCAGCCTTGGTGCACAGGCAGGTACTATCTGTAAACAGCCCTCAGAGAGGAAACCACAAGCTGTGGCTTGCTGATACCTTGAAACATGTTGCCTAGGGCCAGTTAAAGTCAGTATCTGACACAGGTTTGCTCTGCAGATCTACCTAATACACAGAAACAAATACAAAGAGGTAGTCAAAAAGAGAAGACAAAGAAACAGGCCCCAAATGAAAGAACAAGAGTATCCTCCAGGAGAACTAAGAGAAAGGAAGGCAAGCAATTTATCAGATATAGAGTTTAGAGTAATGATTAAAAGGATACTTTACAGCATGAAAACAAATATAGACCTAGGGAAACAAGATGGTGGAGGAGTGAGTGGCAGTCACAATGCTCTCCTCATAGGACCAACATGGAATTACAACTAATTGTGGAGAAATCACCTGGAACAAAAAATTGAACAATAGCAAGAGAGGAGCCTTATAAACTCAGACAGACAGAAGAATCAGCTTTAGCACAACCTAACTTATAAGGAGTGCAGTACATACTCAAGAAGATGTGTGGCGCGCCCATGGGTGGCAGCACCAGAAGGTTATTGAAATGGCCAGTTGGATTCCCGGGAGAAGAGCTGGGTCAAAACCATAAGCAGGGCTCTCCAGCCTACAGCGCCAGAACCCAAAAAGTACACAGAAAATGGCCAGCTGCGAAAAATGACAGGGTTTCTCTCTACCAGAGACAGGCAGATGGAGACTCAAAGAGCTGTTTAAAGGGCCAACACATAAATTTTTATTGGCAGCCACTTAACCTGGTCTCCAGCAAAGGTGGAGGCAGAGAGGGCTGGAGCCGCCTGAGGAGAGACTGGGGAAGGAGGTTTAGTGGAGAGAACTGAGAGAGTAGTTGAAGGGATCTCAATGCTAACTCATCCCCCAGACAACAACAGCCATCTTGCTCAAGCAGACCACTGCCCCAAGCAGCAACAGCATTAGAGGACCCAACAGCCCTGCCCTCAAGAGGGCCTCTGCCCTGCCCTGTGGTGTATCTAAGCTGGACTGCGGAGTGCAGAGTGGCAGCCACAGATAGTAGATCCCTGGCTAAAGGATATGTGAAGTGGTCTAGAGACACTTGAGGAGAGACACTTGAAGGAGGAGGCAGAACACACCCATGAGTGGCTGCAGCATGAGTGGACCCAATAACCCCGCCCCCAGCAGGGACTCTGCCCTGCCCTGTGGTGTCTAAGCCCACCTGCTGAGTGCAGAGTGACTAAATTAACAGCTACAGGAGACCACCACAGACAGTAGATTCCTGGAAGTTTCGAACAGACAGACTAAGGTCAAACAGGGTCAACATCTGACATCATTAGAAGCAGATCCAGAGAGGGGAAAAAAAAAAACCAGCGGTCTCCTGCCATAGAAGTTCACACCACAAAGTCAGGAAATCAAGAGGGATCAATTTAAGAAGCAGAAGAAAAGAGAAGAACCTCACAAATAATAGGAAGACAAAGATACACTCCCCAGAATAAGTGAAAGAACAAATCCTCAGAAAGAGAATTAAAGGAAATAGAGGCAAGTAAACTATCACATATTGAGTTCAAAACAATGGTTCTAAGGAAGGTAATGAACTCAGTGAGCTCAGAGAGAATTACTAAAAACTACAGGGAAGCTATGAGGTACTTACTGCAAACTATATCAGCATGAAAAAGGGCATAGAAACTACCAATAAGACACAAGAGGAAATGAAAAATACAATTTCTGAATTGAAGAACACACTAGAAGGAAACAAAAGCAGCCTTAATGAAGCAGAGGATCAAATCAGGAAGCTGGAGGATAAGGTAGAAAAATAAAACCTCCAAGAAAGAGCAGAAAATTGAAAAGAGACTCAAAAAGAATGGAGAGGTGTAGAGGGAAATGCAAGACAACTTGAAATGTAATAACATCTGGATAATAGGAATACCAGAAGGAGAAGAGGAGGAGCAAGGGATAGAGAACCTGTTTGAAAAAGTAATGATGGAAAACTTCCCTAATTGGAGGAGAGAAAAAGTCACACAAGTCCAGGGACCACAGAGGGTCCCATTCAAGAGGAACCCAATGAGGCCCACTCTAAGACATATCACCATTAAAATGGCAAATATCAAATACAAACAGAGAGTCCCAAAGCAAGCAAGGGAGAAAGATGTATTAACTTACAAGGGAGCCCTGATATGGCTAGCAGCTGACTTTTCAACAGGAACACTACAAGCCAGAAGGGAATGGCAAGAAATATTCCAAGTCATGAAAAGCAAAGACCTGCATCCAAGACTGCTATACCCAGCAAGGCTCTCAATTAAAATAGAAGGCGAAACAAGGAGTTTCCCAGACAAAAGAAGGCTCAAAGAATACACCCCCACCAAACCAGCATTGCAAGATATGCTAAAGGGACTGTTTTAAGATAAAGAAAAAGAGTCTATAAACACCCAGTTCTTTTCACAGTCACCAATACTTGATATTACCAATATTTTTAATACTTATTAATCTGATTGTGACAATGATGTATTATTTTAATTGTTACTTGATTATTTGTTGAAACTAAACCTGTTTTTGTATATTTCTTGCCTATTTCTATTATTTTTAAAAAGCTTTAAATGACTTTTTGGTGTTCTCTATCCATTTTTTGATTGAAGATTTGTAGAATTTTTGCCCTAAAAAACCCCCAAAACTATTAACCTTTTTTTTAGGTGTACTGCAAATACTTTCCTATTCTATTACTTGCCCTTTAACATTTTTATATGTATATTACTATATAGTCTTAAATGTTTAACATGGTCATATTGTCAATATTTTACCTTATAGTTTCTAGGCTTGAATAGTTTACTTCAGGGTAAGAAAAAATATAATTTTGAATTTTCTCCTAATTTCCTTATATTTTACATATTGATTTTTAATTCACCTGAATTTTTTTTGTATAATGTGTGAAATAGGACTTTATATTTGTTTAATTTCAAGTAATAGTGGCCCATGCACCTTATTTGTTGAATGCCTTCTTTCCCCATTGATTTGAAATATCAATTTAATCCTATTTAATCCATTGTTAGACAGCTATATATGCTCATTTGATTTCTAGAATGCTCATTTGATTTCATTGATCTACCTGATTATTTCTGTGCTGGTGTCATGTTGTTTTAATTGCTGAGAATGTATAATGGATTTAAATTTTTTAATATTTTATAACGTATTCTGGTATCTATAAAAATAAATAAAATCAATCTGCACTAAAAAGAAAGAAACAGAAAGAAAGAAGAAAGAAAGAAATGAAAAAAGAAAAGGAGAAAAAAAGAAAGAAAGAAAGAAATGCTACTTTTTGCGACAACACAGATGGAACTGGAGAATATTATGCTAAGTGAAATAAGCCAGTCTGTGAAAGACAAATACCATATGATCTCACCTATAAGTCGACTCTATTCAGCAAAATAAACTAACGAACAAAAGAAACCACAGGCACAGAAACATGGAGCAGACTGAAAGTGACCAGAGCAGGGGCGGGGGGGGGAGAGGACAGTCATGGAAAGAAGGGGAAGGGATTAGACAAAGAACATGTATGAATGACCCATAAACATGGACAACAGAGTGGGAATGAATGTGGGAGTGGGGGTTTTGAGGGTAGGATGAGTGGAGGAAAAATTGAGACAACTGTAATAGAATAAAGATGATTGAAAAGAAAAAGGAAAAAAGAAAGAAAAAAGAGGACCAAATAAATACAATCAGAAATGAAACAGGAGAAATAACAACTGATACCACAGAAATACAAAAGATAGTAAGAAATTACTATGAACAATTATATGACAAGAAATTTGAAAACCTCAATGAAATGGACAAATTTTTAAAACATATACTCCAAAACAGAGTCAAGAAGAAGCAGAAAACCTGACAAGACTGATATCAGCTGGAGAAATTGAAACAGCAATCAAAGAACTCCTGGCACATGAAAAGTCTCGGCTGGATGGTTTTGAAGGAGAATTTTACAAAACATTTGAGGTAGAGCTAACCTCTCTTCTTCTCAGGCTATTAAAAAAAAAAGGCTAAGAAGAGGAAAGGCTCCCAAACTCTTTTTATGAGTCCAGCATTATCCTAATCCCAAAACCAGATAAAGACAACAAAGAAAGAAAACTACAGGCCAATATCACTGATGAATGTAGATGCTAAAATCCTCAACAAAATATTAGCAAACTGGATCCAGCAACACATTAAAAAGATCATACGCAATTATCAAGTGGGGTCACCCCAGGGATGCAAAGATGGTACAATATCCATAAGGCAATAAATGTAATACATCACATAAAAAAAGGAAAGAAAAATTTCACACGATAATATCAATAGATGAAGAAAATAAAACATTTGATAATGTACAGTACCCATTTATGATAAAAGCACTCAGCAAACTGGGAGTAGAGGAATAATATCTCAACATAATAAGGGCCATATATGAGAAACATACAGCCAACATCATACTCAACAGGCAAAAACCAAAAGATTTCCCACTATGGTCAGGAACAAGACAAGGATGTCCATTTTCATTACTTCCATTCAATGTATTATTGGAAGTCCCAGTCATAGTGATCAGACTAGAATCAGAAATAAAAGACATACAAATTAGAAAGAAGGAAGCAAAACTGTCATTCTTTGCAGATGACATGATAGTGTACATAGAACACCCTATAAATTCCACTACAAAACCACTGGACCTAATAAGTGAATTTGGAAAAACAGCAGAATACAAAGTCAATATTCATAAATCAAAGACATTTTTGTACACCAACAAAGAAATATCAGAATTAGGAATTGGGGGATAAAAATCCCATTTTCTATAGCAACCAGAAAAATAAATTACCTATGAATAAACTTAACCAAGTAAGTAAAATATCTGTACTCAGAAAACTACACAACACTGAAGAAGTAAATTAAGGTATACACAAATAAATGGAAGCGTATTCTATGTTCATGGATTGGTAGAATTAACATCATGAAAATGTCCATACTGCCCAAAGCAATTTATAAATTCAACACAATCCCTATTAAAATATCAATGACATATTTCACAGATATAGGACAAACATTTAAAAAATTTATGTGGAACCATAAACAACCCCGAATAGCTGTAGCAATTTTGAGAAAGAACAAAGTAGAAGGGTCACAATACCTGTTATCAAACTATATTATAATGCCACTGCAATCAAAACAGTCTGGTACTAAAATAAGAACAGAAACATAGATCATGAAACATAATCAAGAGTCCAGAAATAAACCCATGTCTCTAAGCCTAATAATATATGACAGAATGGACAGGAGCATAAAATGGAATAAAAATAACCCTTCAACAAATGGTGTTGGGAGATCTGGACAGCTACATGCAAAACAAACAAACAAACAAACAAACAGACAAAATAAACCATGAAAGTTGACCACCAACTTATGCCATACAGAAAAATAAATTGAAGATGGATAAAAGACTTCAATATAAGTTGTGATACCATAAAAGTCCTAGAGAAGAACATAGGCAGGAAATTCTCAGATATTTCATGCAACAATATTTTCAACAATATATCCCCTATAGCAAGGGAAATAAAGGAAAGAATAAACAAATGAACCTCATCAAAATAAAAAGCTTCTGCACAGCAAAATTTTACATCAGTAAAATGAAAAAGGAACCAACTGTATGGGAAAATATATTTGCCAATGATACCATGGACAATGGTTTGATCTCCAAAATATATAAAGAGCTCACACGACTCCACTCCAGGAAGACAGACAATCCAATTAATAAATGGGCAAAGGACCTGAACAGACACTTCTCCACGGAGGACATAGAAAGGGCTCAGGAACATATGAAAGGATGCTCAGTATCACTAGTTATCAGAGAGATGCAAATTAAAACCCCTTTACACCAGTGAGAATGGCAATCATAAACAAATGAATAAAGAGTAAGTGCTGGTGAGGTTGTGGAGAAAAGGGAACCCTAGTGTACTGTTGGTGGGAATGCAGACTGGTGCAGCCACTGTGGAAAAGAGTATGGATTTTCCTCAATAAACTAAAAATGGAATGGCCTTTTGACCTGGCAATTACACTGCTTGGATTATGCCCTAATATCCTGAAACACCCATTCTAAAAAAACCCATGAACCCCAATGTTCATAGCCGCTAAATTTGCAATAGCCAAGTGCTGGAAGCAACCAAAGTGCCCACCAGTAAGTGAATGGATCAAAAAACTATGGTATGTTTACACCGTGGAATACTACACAGCAGAAAGAAAGATGGAGCTCCTATCTTTTGGGGCAGGATCAATGGAACTGGAGAGCATTATGCTAAGTGAAATAAGCTATGCATTGATAGACAAATACCATATGATCTCACCTATAATGGAACATAATAAAAAAAACAAGAAATCAAAATATAACAAGAGACATTGAAATAAAGAACAAACTGACAGTAAACAGAGGGGAGAGCAGGCAGGGATAATGGGGGAAAATAGGGGACGGGTCATCAAGGAATATGTATGAAGGACACATGGACAAAGCCAAAGGGGGTAAGTTTGAGGGTGGGAGGTGGGGAAGGGTGGAGCTGGGATAGTGGTGGAGGGAAAATGGAGATAACTTGACTTGAAAAAAAATAAAGAAAACACTTGGGAGACAAATGAGAAAAAATATTTTTAAAAATAACCCTAAAGTTTTCAGCAAAAAACTATTAAAACTGATAATTGAATTGAGTAAAGTAGCAGTATACAAAATTAACATCAAGAAATCAGTTGCATTTTTATATGCCAATAATGTACTAACAGAAAGGGAAACTTTAAAAAATCTCATTCATAATTGCTTCAGAAAAATAATATACTTAGGAATAAACCTAACCAAGGATGTAAAAGACCAATACTTAGAAAATTATGACACTAAAGAAAGAAATTGAAGAAGATACAAATGAACACATATACAGTGTTCATGGATAAGAAGAATTAACATCATTAAAATATCCATGCTACCCAAAGCAATGTATAGATTCAACACAATTCCTATCAAGATTCCAATGTCATATTTCACAGAACCAGCACAAATATTTCAAAATTTTGGGAGATAAAAGATGGCAGAGTTACACTAACATCCACCCAGGACCAATCTAGAATTACAACTAAATTGTGGAGAAATCATCCAGAACAGACAACTGAACAATAGCAAGAAAGAAGCCTTATAACCATGGACAGACAGAAGAAACAGCTTCAGCAAAATGCAACTGATAGGGAGTGAGATGGAAACATGAGAGGGCCGGCTGGGTGCCCACAGGCAGCAACTGGACTGCCTAACGGATATTTAGGCAGCTGGTTGGATCCTGAGAAGTGTGGGATATAAACTCTAGCTTGGATACCCAGCCTAAGGAACCAGAGCCAGAAAAATACACAGATAATATCCAGCTGTGAAACACAGCAGGGTTTCTCTCTGCCAGTGATGGATAGCTGGAGACTCAAAGAACCGTATAAAGGGACAATGTGTAAATATTTTATTTGCATCCACTTACCCTGGGCTCCAGCAAATAGGCAGGCAGAGTGGGCTAGAGATGCTTGAGGAGAGACTGGGGATAGAGGCTTCGGGGAGAGAACTGAGATAATAGCTGCCAGGATCCCAGTGCTGAATTATCCCCCATACTACAGCAGCCATGATGCTCAGGCAGACCACTCCCCTCTGAATGGCAGCAACCTGAGTGGAAACATTAGCCCTGCCCCCAGGAGGGACTCTCCCCCACCCTGTGGTGCTTAAGCGTGACTGCTGAGTGCAGAGTGACTAGATTAACAACTGAAGAAATCAGCCACAGCCAGTAGATCCCTGGTAGTCTTGAACAAGCTGCCTAAGGCCAGATGGGGCCACCATCTCACATCACCAGAGGCATATTCAGAAAGACAAAAACAGTGGTAAATACTACATGCTACCTAAACAAAATCCACTGTGGTCTTCTCGATGATTTGTGAAATTTTCTTTCCTGTATAGCTTTTTAACATTCATTTCTTGTCCTTAAAGTTTGTGCATATTGTCACTAAATCTGATATTATACTTTATTTAAATTCACATATTTGCTCCTCCTTTCTCTTACTCCATTTTATCTTCTTTCTTATTATTTTCATTTAAAAAATGTTTTCTCTCTTGCTACAACTTGTTTCCATTCTGCACTCATTATTTCTTCCCCTCCCCCCATCCAGCCTCTCAAAAACCAATTTTCTTTTCAATTGTCATCTTAAATTCTTTTTCTTGCTCTTTAAATACCCACACATGTTCTCTCTCCACCTTTAGCAATCTTTGCTCATTGGTTGTGGATATGGTACTTGTTGCATTTTTTCTTTTCTTTCTTTTCTTTCTTTCTTTCTTTCTTTCTTTCTTTCTTTCTTTCTCTTTCTTTCTTTCTTTTTTGCTGTAAAATAATTATTTTGAGAAGACTTCTTTTGGTGAAAAGTTTCAATGTGAGGGTTTAGTATTAGTATTTCATCAATTAATAAAGAAATGTGAAAGCTTTATGAAACATAATTCAGAAATTTATTTTAAACTTTCCAGTTAAGAGGAAGGTGGGGTGGGCACACTTTGTTGGTTTTGTTGCACCTGCTAAGTCAAATAACAAGTTGAAGGTGAATCTAAAGTTAGAAACCAAGTGAAATGAATGATTGAGGAAAGGATACCATCTGTTAAAGAGAAAAAAAAAAGAGTCAAAGATTTGGAATGATACTAAGTAAATGTGAAAATCTTTTAAAAAAAAAGGGAATGCTTTTAATTCATCCATGTTTCCTTGGTTTACAAACTGCAATGGTTTAGCAAAGGTCAATGACAAGGAGAGCTGCAGTACTCAAGAGGGGAAATGCCTTATTCCAGAAGGTACTGGGAGTCATTGATGCTATGTGTCTTGGCAGAATGTCCTAAATGTGTATGCGCCTAATAGGTGAGCTTCAAATATGTGAAGTAAAAACTGGAAGAACTATAAGAAGAAATAATCAAGTCCACAATTATAGTTGGAAATTTCAACACCTCTCTCTCAGTCATTGATAGAGCAAATAGAAAGAAAATAAGTAAAGATACAGAAAACTTAAATTACAGTTATCAACAAAATTAAGCTAAATTCTATGCAACATTCCATCCAATGAGAGCAGAATATATATCATTCTCAAGTGTACACAGAACATTCAAAAAGAAAAAAACATAATCTGGGCCATGAAAAAGTTTCCATACATTTAAGAGAATTTAAACCATGTAAAGGATGTTCTCTGGCTGACAAGTAATGAAACAAGAAATTAATAACAAGCAAAAATCTGGGAAATTTCCAATATAAGTTTTTATTTTTTTTAAAAGATATAATTCACATAGCATACAATTCACTCATTATAATGTACAATTTTTATCACTTCAAGAAGAAATTCTGTGTCCTCTAGCTATCATCTCTCTGTCTCCCCACCTCACCTAGACATAGGCAACCAATACTCTACTTTTTGCCTCTACAGATTTCTCTATTCTGAATTTTCTTTTTTTAACTTTTTTTAAAATTTATAAATCATGTTTATTCCATTACACTTGTCTCAATTTTTATCCCTTTACTCCCCTCCACTCATCCCACCCCCATCCCCTGCTCCTACAGTCAATTCCCACTCTGTTGTCCATGTCCATGGGTCATTCATACATGTTCTTTGTCTAATCCCTTCCTCTTCTTTCCACAACTGTCCTCTTTCCCTCTCCCCTCTGGTCACTTTCAGTCTGCTCCATGTTTCCACACCTGTGGTTTCTTTTGTTCGTTAGTTTATTTTGCTGAATAGAGTTGACTTATAGGTGAAATCATATGGTATTTGTCTTTCATCAACTGGCTTATTTCACTTAGCTTAATATTCTCCAGTTCCATCCATGTTGTCGCAAAAGGTAGCAGTTCCATTTCTCTCTTTCTTTTTCTTTCTTTCTTAAATGCAGATTAATATTATCTATTTTTTAAATGTCAAAGTAAAAATATTAAAAAAATTTAAAACCATTATAAAGTCTCAGCAATTAAACCAACATGACACCAGCACAGAAATAACCAAGTAGATCAATGAAATATAATGAACATTCTAGAGAAAAATGTATATATCTGTCTAGCAATGTACTTTATGATTAAGTTGATATTTCACATCAACAGGTAAAATCCGGCTTATTCAACAAATAAGGTGCATGGACCACTATTACTTGAAATAAAACAAATATAGAGCCCTATTTCACACATTATACAAGAAATATTCAGGTGAGTTAAAAATCAATGTGTAGAATCTAAGGAGTTTTAGAAGAAAATAGAACTAATATTTTTCATGACCTGATGTAAAGTATTCAAACCCAAAAGCTATAAAGTAAATATTAACAATATGACTATATTAAACATTTAACTATATAGTAATATACACATAAAAAAGTTAAAAGACAAGATATAGAAAAATATTTGCCACACATCTAAAACATGGTTAATAGGGTTGTTTTGCCTTTGTTTTTGTTTTTCTTTAGGAAAAAAAGTTCTACAAACTTTAATTAAGAAATGGATAAAGAATATCAAAAAGTCACTTAAAGCTTTTTATTTAAAAAAATAGAAATAGGCAAGAAATATACTGAAACAGGTTTAGTTTCAACAAATAGTAAAGGAACAATTAAAACAACATCATTGTCACAATCAGGTTAATGAATGTTAAAAATATTGGTAATATCAAGTATTGGAAACTCTGAAAGGAACTGGGATTCATTGAAACATTTCTTCATCTTAAAGCAGTCCCTTTCACATATTTTGCAGTGCTGGTTTTGCGGAGGTGTATTCTTTTAGCCATCTTTTGTCTGGCAAACTCCTTATTTCGCCTTCCATTTTAATTGAGAGCTAGGTAGAGCAGTCTTGGTTGCAGGCCTTTGCTTTTCATGACTTGGAAAGGTTCTTGCCATTCCCTTCTGGCTTGTAGTGTTCCTGTTGAGAAGTCAGATGCCAGCTGTATTGGGGACCCCTTATATGTTACTACCTCTTTCTCCCTTGATTGCTTTAGGATTCTCTGTTTGTCTTTGATATTTGCCATTTTAATAACGATGTGTCTTGGAGTGGGCCTCATTGGGTTCCTCTTGAATGGGACCCTCTGTGGTCCCTGGACTTGTGTGACTTTTTCTCTCCTCCAATTAGGGAAGTTTTCCATCATTACTTTTTCAAACAGGTTCTCTATCCCTTGCTCCTCCTCTTCTCCTTCTGGTATCCCTATTATACAGATATTATTATGTTTCAGGTTGCCGTGCATTTCCCTCAATGCCTCTTCATTCTTTTTGAGTCTTTTTTCATTTTCTTGCTCTTTCTGGGAGCTTTTTTCTATCTTGTCCTCCAGCTCACTGCTTCAGTCCTCAACTTCATCTAATTGTCTTTTGATTCCTTCTACTGTGCTTTTCAATTCAGAAGTTGTATTCTTCATTTCCTCTTGTCTCTTATTGATAGTTTCTGTGTCCTTTTTCATGCTGATGTAGTTTGCAGTAAGTTCCTTGTAGTTTCCCTGTAGTTTTTGGTAATTCTCTCTGATCTCACTGAGGTCATTGAGCTTCCTTAGAACCATTGTTTGGAACTCAATATCTGATAGTTTACTTGCCTCTCTTTCATTTAGTTCTCTTTGTGGGGATTCCTCCTTTCCCTTCGATTTGGGGGTATTTCTTTGTCTTCCCATTATTGGTGAGACTCTTCTCTTTTGCTTCTTCTTCTTAAGTTGATCTGTCTTGATTTCCTGACTTCGTGGTGTGGACTTATATGATTCGAGACCACTGTTTTTACTTTCTGGATCTGCCTCTGATGATGTCAGATGTCGTCCCTGTCTGACCTTTGGCAGTCTGTTCAAGACTTCCAGGAATCTACTGTTTGTGGCTGTCTCCTTCAGCTGTTAATCTATTCTCTCTGCACTCAGCAGGCCGCCTTAGACAGCTTAGGGCATGGCCGAGTCCCTCCTGTGGGTGCGGTTATTGGGTCCCCTCACACTGCTGCCATAAGGGGGAGGAGTCCACAGTGGGATCTTGCTGGCTACTCTCTCCGTTCTCACCCCAAAGCCTCCATCCCCAGTCTCCCCTCAAGTGTCGCCAGATCTCTCTGTGCCCCCTTTAGCCAGGGATCTACTGTCTGTGGCTGCCACTCTGCACTCAGCAGGCAGCTTACACAGCACAGGGCAGGGCTATTGGGTCCTTTGATGCTGGTGCCACTCAGGGGAAGTGGTCTCTGCCTGAGGAAGATGGCTGCTGCCTCATGGGGGATGAATCAGCCCTGAGATCCTGCCTGCTACATTCTCAGTTATCTCCCAAAAGCTTCCTTCCCCAGTCTCTCCTCAGGCATCTCTAGTCCACTCTCCCCCACCTTTGGTGAGACAAGGGTAAGAGACTGCAAATAAAAATTTATGCGTTGGCCCTTTAAACAGTTCTTTGTGTCCCCAGCCACCTATGTCTGGCAGAGAGCAACCCTGCCCCTTTTCACAGCTGGCTGTTTTCTGTGTACTGTTTGGGCTCTGGTGCTGTGGGCTAGAGATCCCCACTTTTGGTTTAGACCCCGCTCTTCTCTGGGGGATCCAACTGGCTGTTTCAATATCCTTCTGGTGCTGCCACCCCTGGGCACCCTGCCCACCTTCTCAAATCTGTACCACATTCCTTCCCAGGTAGATTGCGCTAAAGCCGATTCTTCTGTCTCTGAGGTTACAAGGCTCCTCTCTCGCTTATGTTCAGTTGTTTGTTCCAGGTGATTTCTCCCCAATTTAGTTGTAATTCCAGGTTGGTCCTTAGAGGAGGTCAGTGTGACTTCCACTCACTCCTCCGCTATCTTGATTCTCCTCTACTTGTCTCTATTCTACTTTCATATGAATGGAATCAAGTAGTATATAGGATTTGGTGACATGATTCTTTTGCTTAGCCTAATGTTTTCAAGTTTCAATCATACTGTATCATGTATCAGGACTTTATTCCTTTTTATTGCCAAATAATATTTATTATAAAGATATATCATATTTTGTACTATTCATTTGTCCATTGATGGTTATATGAATTGCTTCTACCTTTTGGTTATAATAAATAATGCAGCTATAATTATTCATGTACAAATTTCTGTGTGTGATATATTTTCTTTTTTATTGAATATACAGGGTTTGGCAAAAGTAGGTTTACAGTTGTTCATATGGAAAATAATACAATAATTTATAAATAACAATACAAGAATAAACTGGGTTTTGTGTACTTACAACTGTAAATCTACTTTTGCACATTCATTTACAAAGGAATATTATTAACTCGGTTGTACTGTAACTCTTTATTTAATTTTTTGAAGAACTGCCAGATTGTTTTTCCAAGGAAACCATTTTATGTACCCATCAACTGAGGTTCTGATTTCCCTACATCCTTTTTAATACATGTTGCTGTCTGACTTTTTGTATCCTAGCCATCCTAGTGGATGTACAGTCATATTTCATTGTGGTTTTGATTTACATTACTCTGATGACTAATGATGTTGCACAGAATTTAATGTGCTCATTGGTCATTTGTATATCATCTCTGAAACAATGTCTGTTCAGATCCTTTGCTCATTTTTAATATGGTTGTTTTTATTTTTATTGTTGAGTTGTAAGAGTTCTTAATATATTAGAGATACAAATCCATTGTTAGGTATATGATTTGTGGATATTTTCTTTCATTCTGTGAGTCATCTTTTCATTTTCTTGATGATATCAATATATGGATGTTAAAAAACACATTTTGAAATAGCCCATGGGTCAAAGAACAAATTTTGAAAGAAATTAGAAAATATTTGTAAATAAATAAAGATGAAACAGCATTATAAAATTTATTGGGGGCAAGGCTTATGTCAAGATGGAGGTATAGGAGCTCTGGCTGTTGTGGCTCAGTAGATTGAGTGCCAGCCTGCAAACCAAAGGGTCGCTGGTTCTATTCACAGTCAGGGCACATGCCTGGGTTGCAGGCCAGGTCCTCAGTTGGGGGCACATGAGGGGCAACCACACATTGATGTTTTTCTCCCTCTCTCCTTCTTTTCCTTTCTCTCTAAAAATAAATAAATAAATATATAAATAAATAAAGATGGAGGCGTAGGTAAACATGTCTCACCTTGCAGAGCTACAGCAAAAATTACAACTAGACGACAAAATGAATATCACCCAGAAATGTCAGAAAATCGAACTGTGTGGGAGTCCAACAACCAAAGATTTAAAGAAGCCACATTCAACCAGATGGGTAGGAGGGGTGGAGATGCACAGATGCATGGAGATGCGTGAAGAGTTGGAGAGGCATGGAGAATCTGAGTGGTGCAGAGAGGCATGGAGATGCAGAATGGGTGGTCCCACATCCACGTGTGGTGAATAAAACTCGGAAGCGATACCTCAGGATTGAAGGATCCCAGCCCCAGTCCATATCACCCAGCCCAGAGTTCCAGCACCAGGAAGATAAGTCCCCATAACATCTGGCTATAAAAATCAGTGGGGGTTGAGATGGCAGACGAAACTATGGTATTCCCAGGAGCCTCCTGTGAAAGGGCCTGCAACATACCTAGGACTTACGCAGACTCACTCCGTCTGGGATTCAGCACCAGGAAAACAGCCAGAAGGACGCCAATGACATACAGGGAGAAACTGAAGTGACTGGCAACAAGGTGAATGCTGGGGAGACAGCTTCCTCCCAGACAAAACTCCAGAGTCTAGGTAGCAGCATTATTCCCTCTCTGAGCTGTCCCCCACAAAGAACCACACAGTAGTGACTTGGGTTGCCCCACCCTGCAAGTAACCTAATGCTCTGCCCCTTCTAACTTACCATGTGCTTTTCTACAATAGGCCATGCTACTAAGATGGGGAGTCAAGCAGCTCTACCTAATACACAGAAACAAATACAGGAAGGCTGTCAAAATGAGGAGACAAGAAATATGACCCAAAAGAAGGAACAAAACACAACTCCAGAAAAAGAATGAAACAAAATGGACATAAGCAATCTATCAGAGGCAGAGTTCAAAACACTGATTATCTATATGCTCAAGGATCTCATTTGGTACTTCAACAGCATAAAAAAACACCCAGAATAAATGGAGGTTACATTAAGTGAATTAAAGAAAAACCTAGAGGGAACCAGCAGGGGAGGGGATGAAGCTGAGAATCAAATCAATGGTTTGGAATAGAAGGAAGAAGAAAACATTCAATCAGAACAGTGAGAAAAAAGAATTAAAAAAATGAGGATGGCCTAAGGAGTTTCTGGGACATCTCCAAACATACCCATATTGGAATCATAGGGGCGCCAGAAAGAGAAGAGAAAGAGAAGGGAATTGAAAAATTATTTGAAAAAACAATGAAATAAAACTTCCCTAATTTGGTTAAGGAAATAGACATACAAGTCCAGGAATCACAGAGAATACCAAACAAGATGGACCCAAAGAGGACCACACCAAGACACATCATAATTAAAATGTCAAAGATTAAAGATAAAGAGAGAATCTTAAAAGCCCCAAAAGAAAAGCAAATAGTTACCTACAAGGAGTTCCCATAAGACTATCAGATGATTTCTCAAAAGAAACTTTGCAGGCTAGAAAGAATTCACAAGAAATATTCAAAGTGATAAAAAGCGAGGACCTACAGCCTAGATTACTCTATCCAGCAAAGCTATCATTTAGGATTGAAGGGCAGATGAAGTGTCTCCCAGACAAAGTAAAGCTAAAGGAGTTCATCATCACCAAACCATTATTATATGAGATATTAAAGGGACTTATCGAAGAAAAAGATCAAAACTATGAACATTAAAACATTAAAATGGCAATAAATTTACAAGAATTAACAACTGAATCTAAAAAACAAACTAAGCAAACAAGCAGAACTGTAACAGAATCATAGATATAGAGATCATTTGAAGGGTTAGCAGTTGGAAGAGGGAAGGGGGAGAAGGGGGAAAGGGTACAGGGATTAAGAAATGCAAATTGGTAGGTACAAAATAGACAGGGTGATGTTAAGAACAGTATAGGAAATGGAGTATCCAAAGAACTTACATGCATGATCTATAGACATGAAGTAAGGAAACGGATTGCTGGAGAGAATGAGGATATTGGGTGGAGGCAGCAAAGGGGGAAAAATTGGGACAACTGTAATAGCATAATCAATAAAATATATTTTAAAAATAAAACAAAAAATAAAATTTATAGGGCGCAGCTAAAACAGTGCCTATAGAGAATTGTTTAGTGTTCAATGCTTAATTTAGAAAAGAAGAAAGGTCTAAAGCAAATTATTTAAGCTTCAACTTTAAGCAATTACTTACTAGGCATTGTCAGATTGATCTCCAAAGTGGGTATGCCAGTTTGTGGTCCCAGCAGCAGTGTGTATTCACATCATTAACATTCCTGATATGCTTAGCCTTTAATATTTTGTCAAATAGATGAATGTGAAATGAGTCTTCTTGCTTTAGTTTTACCTGTTTACTAAGGATTTGACTAACTTTTCATATCTTTACTGGCCTTTCAGTTCTCATCCTCTATGTAGTACCTGTTCACACTTTTACCCACTTTAATTGGGTTGTCTGTCTTTTACTTTTTGATCTGAGGAAGTTTTAAGATATTATAAATGTGAATTCTTTCCAGTTATAACTGTTGAAATTATCTTCTAACTTACACTATATACAAAAATAAACTCAAGATGGATAAAAGACATAAATATAAGCTGCTACACCATAAAAGTCCTAGAGAAGAACATAGGCAGAAAACTCTCAGGTATTCCATGAAGCAATATTTTCACCGATATGTCCCCTATAGCAATGGATATAAAGAAAATAATAAATAAATGGGACTGCATCAAATTACAAAGCTTCTGCATGGCTAAATAAAACATCAGCAAAATAAAAAGGGAACCAACCATATTGGAAAATATATTTGCAAATGATACTTCAGACAAAGCTTTGATCTCCAAAATATATAAAGAACTCATACAACTCCACTCCAAAAAGACAAACAATCCAATAAGAAATTGGGCAAAGGACCTCAACAGACACTTATCCAAAGAAGACATCCAGAGGGCCCAGAAACATATGAAAGGATGCTCAGCATCACTAGCCATCAGAGAAATGCAAATTAAAGCCACAATGAGATACCACTTCACATGGGTCAGAATGTCCATCATAAACAGATCAACAAACAACAGGTGCTGGTGAGGCTGTGGAGAAAAGGGAACCCTAGTACACTGTTGGTGGGAATGCAGACTGGTGCAGCCATTGTGGAAAGCAGTGTGGAATTTCCTCAAAAAGCTGAAAATGGAACTGCCTTTTGATCCAGTGATTCCCCTGCTGGGACTATACCCTAAGAATCCCAAAACACCAATTCAAAAGAACCTGTGCACCCCAATGTTCATAGCAGCACAATTTACAATAGCAAAGTGTTGGAAGCAACCTACATGCCCATCAGTAGATGATTGGATCAAAAAAGTATGGTACATTTACACAATGGAATACTACGCAGCAGAAAGAAAGAAAGAGCTACTACCCTTCACAACAGCATGGGTGGAACTGGAGAGCCTTATGCTAAATGTAATAAGCCAGGAGGTGAAAGACAAATACCATATGATCATCTCACCTATAAGTAGAACTTAACCAACAAAACAAACTAGTTAGCAAAATAGAACTAGAGACATAGAAATAAAGAAAAAACTTACAGTGACCAGAGAGGCAGGGGGAAGGTTTAACGGGGAAAAAAGAGGAAGGGTCAAGTCAAGGAACATGTTAAAGGACCCATGGACAAAGACAAGGTTGGGGGAGGATTGAATGTGGGAGGTAGGGTGGGTAAGGCAGGGGAGAGTAATGGGGGGAAATGGGGACAACTATAATTGAACAACAACTTAAAAAATTTTAAAAGAAAATATCTTCTTCTAGTCTGTATCAATCTTTGAACTTCATGTTCTTTGTCATATAAATGTTTTAATTAAAATAAGTCCATTTTATTAGTAAGTCCACTTTAAAACTATGGCTTGTGTGTTTTAAGTAATCCTACCTTATCACAAATATAGTCTATATGTTCTTATAAATTTTTTTAATGTTTTACTTTTATTTATTTCTTTATAATTTACTTTGAACTTATTTTTGTATAGGGATTTACTTTTTTCACATAGCTATCAAATGATCTAAGCACCATTAATTAAATAGTCTATCCTTCACCTTCCTCTCTGTTGTTCTACCATTGTCATATATTTTTTCTCTACATTTGCAGGTAACTTTCTGAGCTTGCTCTTCTGTTTCACTGATCTGCTTTATTTTGTCTTTATGCCTATACTACATGGTTTTATTACTATAAGCTTATAATAAATATAGCTATCTGGTAGCATGAGCTCCCTGCTCATTTTTTCATCTTCCTTCATGAGTGTTTTGACTTTTGGCCCTTTGTTCTTCCATATAATGTTTATGGTCAGTTTGCCAAGTTTGATGGAAAAAAATCTGTTAGGGTTTTTTTGGAACTGGAATGAATTTATAGATTAATTTTGGAAGAATTGCTCTCTTTGTAATACCAAGTCTTCTTTCTCACAAAAATGTGTTTGTTTGTTGTTTGTTTGTTTTTTTAATTTGAGGTATCACTTGAACTACCTAAAAGTGGTCCCACCTCCAGGAATCAACTAAACAAAGGCCAGAGATAATACTTATGGTGAAGTACCTTGAACTGTGTGTAGAATTTAGCCTGAGTGCTATGTTCCATAATTGCCAATTGTGCATATAGGGCTAATCCAGTGATTTTTTTCTACTGTGTTCTTTTGTGTTTTTATTGCCATATCTGTTTGCTCCAGGCCCTAGGTACTCAAGGATTTTGCACGAAAATCTAGACTGGAAAGAACTTGAGATTCTGAGGAGTTCCACTTCTTGGTATAAAGGCCACATCCTGTTCCTTTAGTGGGAAAATCACAAGAATTAATGCAGTTGGTCCAGATTGAAAGGGAACATTTTGAAGTATTTTGAGGACCATAGAATGACAACTACCCTGTGAGTTTCTAGGGTTTTTTTTTTTTCATTTCATATGGTTTGGGGGCTATTGTTGAGATACATACAGCATATCACAGTAGACCACAGCTACATGATGCCTATATATGACTATTTCTAAGTATTCAGATACATGACCAAATTGTTCAGTGTTCACCCACATGGTCAGTGTAGAATTTTAGCCAAGGTTTCAGTGTCTACCAGGCATTTGCCTTTTGATCTGTTAGAGAACAGAAGCTTTCTAGTCCTGAAATGCTTCCTTCTATATCTGGACAGTTAGGCTTATTCTTTTTTCTAATTAATAGACTTTATTTTAGAGCAGTTTTAGGTTTACAGAAAAAGTGAGCAGAAAGTATAGAGAGTTCCCATACACTCCCTTAGTTTCCCCTATTATCAACATCTTGGTGTGGTACATTTGTTACAATTGATGAGCCAATATTGATGCATTATCATTGACTTGACTCCACAGTTTCCATTAGGGTTCTCCCTTTGTGTTGCATATGTCTATGAGTTTTTGACAAATGCATAATGTCTTGTATCCATAATTAGAGAATGATGCAAAGTAGTTTCACTGCCCTAAATATCCCCCGGATTTTACCTCTTTATCATTCCCCCACTGTCCTCAAATTTCTAATAAATCACTAATTTATTTGTCTCCATGGTTTCTCCTTTTCCAGAATGTCATATAAATTGAACTATAAACTATGTAGCCTTTTCATATTGACTTCTTTCACTTAACAATTCTCACTTAAGATTCTTCTATGTCTTTTCATGGCTTGATAGCTCATTTCTTTTTATAGTTGGATAGTATTCCATTGTCTGGTTGTACCATTTGGGCCTATTCTTAATCTCTTGCTCTTTGATGGATCATTTAAGTGTGACAGACAACCTTCAACCCTATATCACAAAACCCTCCATTCCAGCCATAGTCAAGGACCTATTTGAACAACCACTCCATTTCCTGACCAATGTAAACAACTGATCATTTGGGTAAGAAAAGAAAGTGTCCAAATTAATGGTCACTGACTTGACCAGACAGTTCTATCAAGATGAACAAACTGGTTGAATCTGCATGTCTAGCCTGAGAGGCAGGCAGCGTAACCCAGTGGAAGGAGACTTAGCCCAGGGGTGAAGAGCTCTAGGTTGTACTCACAGCTTTATAACTGACCTGTGTTGGCTAGTTCCCTCTGTGGACCCATTTTTGAAGGCCTTGCCTGCTCTGCTGGGAACAAATGCTAGAAGAGCTGCAAGTCCTCCCTTACTGATCAGCCTTCTCATCTGTGGAATGCGATGCCATTTACATGCCAAAGCATATACACTAGGGCAGCAGAACCAAGGACTCATAGATGCACCCTTTGTGATGTGGGCAATTTGCTGAGACTTAACTTCTTGCCAGTGTATGGGGCTCACAATGTATGCCCCTGAGAGCTTTACAGAACTTTCACAGGAAAGGGATCTGGGGAGTGTTGGAGATAGGCAAAAGGTGACATTCTGAAAACAGCATTTTCCTTAGCCCTGAAAAGGCCTTTCCTTCCTGTATTGCTAGGCCAAAATTTATGCAAAGCCATCGAAGATTAATGCTGCTAGATGGAGCTGGATCATTTTAGATGAACTCTCCTCCTCTTCTGTATGACAGTGTAAATCACAATGAGCTATTGCACTTCCTAAGTTTAAATTTCTCTTTGCTATCAGGAACTGACTTTCATGAGTGTTTCTAAATTTTTGGATTTAAATAGTAGCTGCTTTTTACCTTAAGTCTTCCCACTCTTTATTTCCTGTATCTTTTGTGGGGCAGAGGGTCTTTCTATAGTAGTAAAACAGAAGTTTAGGGTGTGTTTCTTCTGAAAATTAATTTGGTCCACAAACCTTTCTTGAGAGATTCTTCATTCTATGCCATTCCCTTGGGATAAGCTTGACAGTGGACTTTGTGGAGAAAATGGATGTTCCTCTGACCTAAGAGAGCACATAGGCAGTGCTGGGCATTTTTAGGTCTTGGCCAGGAGGCCCGCTATACCCCCTGTTGCCCAATGAGAAACTTTTTGATTTCCCTTGGCCATCACTCACAGTTTGACTTCTGGGGTTCAGACTAACTTGTCTCATATGGATGCTGGCAGAAGCTCCCTTCTATGTCTCCCTTGCTCCAGTCTGTCCCCTACACTACTCCTAGTGTTAAGGATATTCTTCCCAATGAGAAGTCATGCTTTCTGTTCAGAATGCCTGGATCTCCACTGGCTTCAGAATGAAATTCCAACTTAAGTTTGGTGTACAGTGCCCTCTTCACCCCAGCATTCTATTTCCCACTCATCTCTCCAAGATCTCAGCCACCCCATTCCCAAAATCTTTGTGCTTCAACAACCCCAGATTTGCTTATGTTCCCTGAGCATCCCATGTACTTGCACATTGCTTTATCTTGTTCATGCAGTTGCTATTGTCTGGAATTATTCTCCCCTTCCTTTCCTATGCATTCTTCATATTGTAGCTCCAACTTTACCAACTTTATAAAATTTTCTTCAATACCTGGAAAGCTTTTTCCTCTCAGGTTATGGCAGAGTAAGACTAGAACTTGATTCTCAAGTCCTTTACCCCATGTAGTTTGGTGAAGACAACTAGCACTGAGTATTTCCCCGAGTGACCTGGAGTCTCTAGGAACATGGGCTACCAAGCTCTTTGCAGGCTGCTTGTTCAATACACTCTTTCATGAGGAAGAATGTCCTCTTTGAGTGGCAGAAAATCTAGGGAGAAAGGAGACAGCAGGCGGGCTCCCCAGACTTGTCCTTGAAGGAATGGGGCAGCCAGCCACCCAAACTGATATCCGCCCTTGTCTATACCAGGTAAGGTCACTTCAGCAACTCTTGACTGACCTTTTACTGGGAAGCAGGCACTGGACTGGTTGGTGCTGGGCTCCTGCCTTTAAGGAGCTCACCGTCCAGTAAGGAAGAGACAACTGTATATGGGTGTATTCATTTGTTAAGACTGCTGTAACAAAGTACCACAGACCAGGTGTCTTGAACAACAAAAATGTTTTCTCTCCCAGTTCTAGAAGCTAGAAGTCCAAAATCAAGGTGTTGGCAAGGTCATTTCCTTCTGAGGGCTCTAAGGGAAGGGGGTTGGAACAGATCCAGTTTGGTGAGTCAGAGGAACATAGGCTTAGGGCACAGAAAGAGCTGAATTCAAATCCCAACTGGGCTACTTACTGGCTTTGTTATTATGGACAGATAAGTCACTTCCCTTCATGAGCTTCAGTTCCTTCTTTCATAAAATGGGATAATAACTCTTTCAAGGTGTGATTATGGAACTAAAACAAGAATATCTGGGGAAAGGCTATGGAGTTAGCCAAGCTTGGTGGTGTTTGATCTCTGTGTCCTGGCAGAGCCTGGCAAGTGGGGCTGGCCTAGGACCACACTCACTCAATGAAGGTCTTTTGAATGATGTGCATGTGACTGAATAAATGGGCAAAGGGGAGCAGTGTTCTTCCACTACAAGTCCTCCTGCCAGCTGTGCCAATAGGGATAATAACCACCCCCCTACACACACATGTACATCCATTCATGATCACTGGGAAAATTAAACAAGGGAGCCTGTCAGGAAGTACTTTGTGAAGTGTACATTCCTCAAGTTAATCTACAACCTTGTGTCTTATTTGGTACACAGGGCAAACTTTGGGTGCTCCTTCACTTCTTTCATGAAAGTCTCACCCTCATTTTATGTCAGTTCTTCATATTGGAAAGCCTAAGAATTCTTGCTTTCTCAGAGCTTCAGTAAGGTTGTCCCTTCAAAACTCTTTTGGGATAGCAGCTACTTTCTCTTCATTCATATTCATATTCATTCTCTCTCTCACACACACACACACACACACACACACACACACACACACACACCCCATGAAGATCAGCCCAGTTTATCAATTACTCAAAAATCACATTCCAAATGCCACCCATTGCTCCTCTTCTAGAAGGTTGTTGCTCAGAGTTAAATGTGGACCCATCACCCCACAGAAGGGTCTGGTTAAGCTGAGCCCCAAAAGTAAAAAGCCTAATTGATGAACTTTTAACTGAGGATATCTAAGAAGTAAGAGCCAGTCCAGTGAGAACAGGTTTATCAGGAGGTGTCCCTTTTCTTGTTTCCATTGGAAACAGGTTCTAGATCTGCACATAACTCCTTTTTGCTGGGGATATTGTCATTAGTGTCATCAGTTTATTCCTCTTAAGCCCTGGAAAACGTCTCCCCATCCCAGGACAAGCTTCAAGAGATAAGGGAGGCAGTGTGTCCATCCCAAGTTCTGTGGTCCAAGTGGAAAGAGATGGTCTGGTGTGGGGAGGAGAACCATAGCCCCAGAGTCTGGCCACAACTTTGCCCTCCCTTGACCTTGGCTTTACACAATTTCTGCTGTGTTCTGGGACTTGGTTCTTCTTGCTTCAGACTGAGGGAGTTGACCCACTCCATCTCTGAACTCTCTTCTTACTCAAAACCTCCTTGCATTCAGGCCTATAATTTGAGCTCTGTCGTTCTGGTCAGGGTAGGAGTTGTTCTCCTTCGAACACATCTGAGGGTTTCATGTAGGCTTTGTCCATGCCTGCCTCATACCTACTGCTAATCAACCATTTCATAAGCCCAGAGCAGGCATCCATGCATTGTTCTCAGAGACAAATTCCAGGTAGGAAAAGTATGATGCTTTATGGACATGGACAACAATGTGGTGATTGTGGTGGTAGGGGAAGAGGGTGAGTAAAGGTGGAAGAGGGGATAAGGGGGATAAATGCTAAATGCTAATGGAAAAAATATAATTAAAGATATATAAAATATATATAATAAAATACTATAAAATATATATAATATATATAATAAACATTATATACATATCGCAGCAACTAGGCTCAAATTTATTTATTCAGAGTCTCCACCTCTTGGTCCATCTGCTTCTGAGTAATCTGAAGCATAACAAAGATGGTATATGGCCCAGCCATAGGTTTTGAACTAAGCCTGCCTTTAACATCTGCATCATGTCTAGACCTTACCCACCCCCTTCCCAGGATAGCTCAATCCTGAATGACCCTAACTCCTTCCCACTGATACTTGGCCCAGTGAAAGCAAACATCTCAAGAATTAACTCTTTCACTACAACCTTTCTCTATTTGTGCTAAATCCCAGTTCAGAAAAGAAAAAAATACTTACCACATTCTTGCATGGCCATTGTACACCAGATTGAGCGGATGAGAGGCAGAAAAAGTGGAAAGGAAATGCCTATAGTATTTAGTTAATGTGGTCATCATATTTGATTTGGCTGCATGTCCCCAAATACAAATGTCCCACTTTACTTGCATGTGAGTCTTTTCTTCCACAGAGGGAACAGTGGAAGAGCCAGCTCAATTCCCAAGTGATCTTGAAGCAGAGTGAGGCATTTGCTAAGACATAGGGCAGTTGTGCTGGGCCCCAGGTGGCTGGGGCTGTGTTTTCTAGGATGCTGCTGAGGGGAAAAGACCATAGACAAATACTTTATCTCAACTAAGAGCAGCTTGGAAAATACCACAATTCAGTTTTGCAGAAAACCATTTCACTGATGCCTCTCACAGTAAAGGCCACTGGAGTGAAAAGAGAACTGAGGTTGGAATAGAATTACACAATTCAAGTTTGAGTACTACCACTTGACCTTGGGTGAGTTTCTTAGCTCTTTTGAGCCTTGGTTTTCTCCTTGGTAAAAATGGGCTTAAAAATCCCTGCTCCTCCTATTCTTAATCTCTTGCTTATCAGGACACTTCCTGATAATCCTTCATAGGACTGTTGTGACAATTACAGGGGGAAATGCATATGCAAGCTGTTGTCAAATGTTTTAGGACCATGATTTATTACTATTATTGTTATTAGCTGATGAAGCTAGAAAATGTCTAAAGGGCAAAAACAGGCAATAGTTCTATTTTTAAGTGATTTGGACTCAAAAAAGCTCATCTTAAGGAAGTCTTTTGGAACATGTAAAATTGTTCTTAAGAATTTATGAGCCCTGAGGTTTAGGCCAGAGAGCAGTTTAACACACTCTGTGACTTGGGGTAGGGGACTGCTGCTCTCCCTGTACCCTCTCATTTTTCCCATTTATACAAGGTAGGTTTGGCCTAGACACTCTGCAGCCCCTTCCAGTCTAGGTCAGCCTGCACTATGGTGCAGATTGAACATACTTCCCAGAGATTTCACGTTTGAAAGGACCTTTGCAGATAGGAACTTCCATGTTTCTATAGACCTAGCCTTTTGAAGAGCAGGTTCATTTGTAGCTCTGGCCTACTTGAGCCTAGCATTTGATAGAGAACAGGCCAATTTTGTGGGCAAATAGCATGAGATCTGGAAGGAGAGCTGCCATAAAATTCTGTCCAGCAGTCTTCTACACCTCAGTTACCTTGACCCTAGAGGTACAAACAATTGCCATCAGAGGGAGCTTCTACCTGGGATATTTCTAGAGGTAGTTTTCCTCACCCAAACAGCCCTGAGATCAAATAGACAAGGGTAAAGACTCAAAACAGTATTTCAATGAAAATTGACATATTTCCAACAGTTTTGATTTAATTATGCAGGAAACTCATTTTTGGCCACTGTGAATCATATGATAAAGATTTATGTTTTCCTTCCATCTGGCTGTTACCAGACAATGCTAGAAACTGTTTCTACAGAAATGTCACTGTGGGATTTCTCTTTGTGTGCTGTGGGAATTGACTTCCTAGAGGCTTCTACTCATCACATCCCCCTGGTCCTCATAAAACCCAAGATCCAAGGTGCTAACCAAGCTGAAGTCATTTTGATAATGCAGTTAGAATAAATGTCACTGCTAAAAGCTGAGAGTCTCCCCATTCTCAGATTTCACTCTTTCAACCTGCTGCCCTGCTTTCTATCACCTTTCAGGATCAGGACTTCCTCTACCTAACATTCAAGGTCTTCCTTAATTCCTCTCTTCAGTGTAGAACACTGGGAAAGATACTTGTTTTTAAATCTAAGCAGATCAGTTTGAATGCCAGCTTTATCTGCTATGTGACCCTCTACAATTACTATACTTTTCTTCCTGAGCCTCTATTTTTTCATCCGTCAAAGGGAGATAATAATGCCTCATGGAGCTGGTATGAGGATTAAAGAGATAATAATAAAAGCAGAGCATCTGGCCCAGCGCTTGATCCATGGTGGCTGCTCAGTTGTCAGTACCTGCGAACACTGCAATTCTATCATGCACAATCTGGCCCCAACCTCGCCTTCAACCTATCATCTTATCTTTCCCACACATCCATATTTAGACGTTGTTTTAACCCTATTGAGATTTTGTTATTACCCTAAGACTCTCTGAGCCTTTGCCTTGACTTTATGCCTTTTCTTTTGCTCATATCTTTACCTAGAACTTCTTTTCCCCTATATTCATATGTCTAAAATCAGATCTATACTTCAAGCTCCAGCTAAAAGAAAGTCCATCTGGACCCCCAGCTTGAAGTGATCATTTTTCCTCTGAGTCTTTGTAGCCCTTCAGCACTCCCTTCTGGTGCTCATCATAATTGCAGCCAAAACCACTAGTCTATTTCAAGCCCTGTACTTGATGCTACAGTGTATCTTGAAGTCAATCAGACCCTTTACCTACCTTTGAGGATCTCAGTCTGTTGAGCAACCAGAGAAAGTAGGCAGAAGTTCTAAGCAGAAGTTCTAATAGAAGAAGTTCTAAGTTTGGATCCTAAGTAGCTGACTCATGCTTGCCTACCCACAGAAAGACCCACAGGTTGTTTTTTAAAAAATAATTTATTTATTTATTTTTAGATAGAGAGGAAGAAAGGGGGAAAAAGAGGGAGAGAAACATCAATGTGTGGTTGCCTCTCGCACACCCCCAAGTGGGGACCTGGCCTGCAACCCAGGCATGTGCCCTGACTGGTAATCAAACCAGCGACCTTTTGGTCCACAGGCCGGTGCTCAATCCACTGAGCCACACCAGCCAGTGCAGGTTGTTCTGTTTGGGGAAGCCAGAAACTATGAGGGGTGCCCTCTCCCCATATTCCAACATCTTAAATTATCACAGACTTTATCTTCCTGTGTTGCTTTGACATATCTGATTCAGACAGGTCAAGCCAGCCCAAGACAGTGAGATAATTTATGTGGCAATGAGAGCTAAAACATTGGTGTCAGAGAGACCCAGGTCATAATCATGATTCTTTCCCCCTTGCTAGCTGTGTGACCTTAGGCAAGTCACTTCATATTTCTGTAAAAGTTTTCTGAAGAGTAAATGGGAAGGGCCAGGCACATGCTGGGTACTCAATAAAAAGTCATTATTGTGTTAGCGGTATTCATCCTGCCACCATCAAAGGTAACTTTAGTATAGATGGGCTTTTCTTAGGCCCCATTCAAGAGAACCTACCTCCTGAAGTGCCAAAAAACTTTTTCTGCAATGAAGCCTTTTCCCATGAGGATACCATGAGTCATGGTCCCTGAGAAGAGTAGTTCAGAGAGGTCCCCTTGCTAGAAACAGTGGCTTTACTAACAATACACTGATGTGAGGTCAGCTGGTGATGACCGCATTTAGTACTCTAGTAAACTCTTCCACTCAGATCTCAGTGGTAAGAAAAAGTGTGTCTCTTCCAGGAAGAGCTACTTTTGAACAATGTGACTGAGAGGTGATGGGAGACAATGAAGAGGGTTTGGTGACAGGTGCTCCATTAAATTTGACATAAGGATGACGTTGGCAGAGGTTCCACTTAATGCTTAGTGCTTTGTCTTCTGTGGGTTTTGGGGATCAGATTCTAGTCCCTTGGAAGTATCCTAAATAGTCTCAGTTGTGGGCTAGGCTACATCTATAGCAACTTGGACTGGTAGAAACGAGGAGGCCTGGGTTATAGAGATAGGTCCCTTCAAAAGCTGCTGAGAAAACCCATGCATTGTGAAAAGTAGTGAGGAAATGTGGGTGTGGTTTTTGCAGGTGCTGGTATCTGAGGCGGGGCTCATATTTTTGGGTCAGAATAGCAGTAGGAGGTTGTGGACACTGGAAGTCTGGGGCTTGGAACTAAGTACATTGCCAGATGCTGAACATTGAACAGCTGAAAGCAGCAAGTCTGCCAGCAGCTGGTGGAGAGAGAGAGACTGGCTATGGCCTCTAGTGGAAGGGCCAGACAAAACCAGGGCAGGGAGACAAGACCTATCCAAACATACTGTGTCTTAGGACAAGACTTTAGATCCAGCAAGGAGCTGAAGTGCTCAGTGGAGAAACCAAGGCAGAAGCCCATCTTTGTGGACTTAGTCACTATGGTTGGGGTGGAAAAAAGGCTGGGCTCTATAGGCACAGAGAAATGGGGCTCCCCCAGCCCCACTGATTACCTGTTCTTTGCAGAAAAATACAAAATGCTAAGTGAGCTCTGCTAGGGTAGGGTAAGGTCAGGGCTGGGGCTATAAGAAGAAGCTCTGAGCCTGGTTGTGAAGGGCAGTTGCTGACAGGGAACAATAGACTGGTTGACCCAATTCTCTTAGTTCTTTGTTTATTTTCACTTGGGCAGCATATTAGATTTTACTTGGCTACATTTTTCTTAATTTATTCAACCAGTGTTTATTTACTAGGCAACAGCACCAGTCAGGCCCTCTTCTCTATTCTGAGCAGACTATTGACACTGAAACCATGCCTCTCTTCTCAAAGACCTCCTTCTGTCTACCGGGGTTGGCAGTAGATAGACACTTAGAGCAGTGTGGTGAGGGTGATATTATTGTCTGCACAGGACACCACTGAAGCACAGCAGAGGGCGCCCAAAAGGGCAGAGGCACATTCCTGGAGGGAAGAGACAGCTCACTAGCATGAATCTGGCCATGATGCAGGAGTGAAGTTGGTCCCTAATTCTGCAGCATCTTCTCAAACACAGGACTTTGAGAGGTGAGGAGGATATGTCAAGGCAAAGTGTAGGAAATTCTAGGCTCCTCACCAGGACTGATTTGATTTAATTCTCACAGTAGGGACCGGGATATGACCAAACACTCAGAAAGCTAACTAACTGATGGTTAAAAAAGAAAAAACTATAGGTCTTAATGGTCCAGCTCTAACACAGGTCGGAAATTAGCAGGATGGGAAAGAAACTTGGAGGGAAAAAAGCAGAAGTAACCAACTTCACTTGGGGCCCAGGCATTTTCTCCAAGTTGGCAGCAAAGCCTCATGGGAAAATGAAACTCCCACAGATGCTTAGTCCCCTTTTTCCTCTGGGGGGAGGGGAGTTTTCCTCAGGAGAAGGATATGCCAAGGCTCTAGGTCCTCCTGGGGTAAAAGATTTCTCTTTTAATGATTCAAGGACTAGTATTTCCAAAGATGGAAGGAAAATAAGACCAGCAACACTGAAAGTAAAAGAAACGAACAGAGACAAGAGGGATGGAGGGAGGGGGGGACGGGGGAAAAAGAAGGGAATGGGAGGATCGGGGAACACGTAGCAAAGACTCATGGACAAAACCAAAGGGGAAGGATTAAGGGAGGGAGGGGGGAGGGGGAATAAGAAGGTGGTGAGGGAAAGGCAGAGACAAATGTATTTGAAAAAATAAAGAAAATAAATTTTAAAAAATTAATTTAAAAGAAAAAAAGAAAGAATCCTGATCCAATTACCTTCAGCTCCCAAAGGTAAAATAAAACTTTCTTGGACAAAGATAGAAGTTAATTCATTTGGACAAGTGACGTCTTTATATACAAAACCAAACCCCAAACCATCCTGCATATGTATCTTTCTTTATATTACAGATTTGTTCCTAAATGTGCTGCAAGTGAAAAAGTTTTTTTTTAATAAATTGACCCACGTTTTAAGCACACCAAAAAAAAAAAAAAAAGGACTAGTATTTCATTCTAAAGTGGGGTGGAGAATGGAAAGCATGGCTTTCTGGGGAGTGAGAACCACAGGGCCCCAAAAATTCAGGCAAAGACAGTAACTCCCTATACCTCAGGCCCTTGTGGAAGAATAGCACTACCAGGGCAGCTCAACACCCAAGGAAAGGCGCTGATATCTCCTCCAAGAAAGGATGGTTACAGTGCAGGAAAATTCACCAAAGGCAATAATAGAGGTCACTAGTAATAACAGAGGAATGGTTATTTTTGCTTTTAGAAGTGGTTTGACAAATATTGGGAAGAACATTATACTGCATCAGAACTCAGGGCTCAGAAAAGAGGAGATAGCTCTCAGTAAGCATTCTGGTTCTTTCCGTCCTAAAATGCTCTTTTATTTATATATTTATATATATATTTATTTATTTATTTATAAGAAGGGGAAAGGAAGGAGAAAGAGGGGAAGAGAAACTTCAATGTGTGGTTGCCTCTCACGTGCCCCCTACCGGGGACCTGGCCTACAACCCAGGCATGTGTCCTGACTACAAATTGAACCTGAGACCATTTGGTGCTCAGGCCAGTGCTCAGTCCACTGAGACACACCAGCCAGGGCTTGTTTTTCTATATAGAATAACAAAATTCACTTGTGCCCCTCTATCTTACCTCCCTCCCTTTCTCACATTGTTCAGGTTTCATAAAGCCATTGTGAGAAGCAGCCTAGACTCAGCTTCAAAAATCACATGCACAATTCTGTGGCCATCTGCTCTTTAGTATCTTCTGCTAGTGATCTATCCAGGTCCATTTACTTGGCTGGCAAGACTCTGAGAGCCACCTCCTTCCTGGGTCAGTGCTCTAATTTGTAGGACAACTTAAAGGTACCCTTGTGTGCCCCCCACTGGAGAACACTTCCAATTGCTTATCCCAGGAAAGGACACAATTCACAAAACACCTCTGAGACCAACCCTCTCTCTTCTGTTATCACTGTGCCCATTTTACAGGTAGTCAAAGGAAATCCTGGGGCTATAAAGACTGGGACACCTGAAAAGCCAGTGGCACCAGTCTGCACTGGACTTGCACACACAGTTGTTGATTGTAAAGCAAAGTTCTGGGATCAGCTTGTAACACATCGCAGACCGATTCCTGTTTTCCCTAAGGTCATACTGGGAATAAGGACGAAGTAGACAACAAGAAAATCATTTTAAACACGTAAGAAATGCCTCTAAAATGATGTGACTTATTTGTTTTCATCCTGGTGTGGTGGAAAGATTGATAAATTTGGAGGCAGAAAGTTTGTGTTCAACTCTCTCCTTTGCCATGGACTAGCTGTGTGGCCTTGGGAAAGCTAGTCAGACCCTTTGGTCCTCAATTACCTCATTAGTAAAAGAACGGTAAATCATCTAGCCACAAAAAATGAGGTCAGAGATGTGGCAATACTAGGAAATGGCAGAGGTTCACCATCATCAAACTTCCCATGTGGGGTTTTAGGTGGGTTCTTGGTGTTCATAGTATTTGGGAGACTGTCTTGGGTGTCTGTCTTCAGAGCTGGCCAGCCATTCTTGTCACAGCTCTTTATCACATGAGAGCAGGTTTGATTGTCAGTAATCCAAAGTTTTTCTCAGAGAATATGGAGAAAGTAGATGGTTAAACTAAAAAAGGCTAGATTTGGCTACAAAGGGTTGTATGATTCAAAAACAATTTTTAAGGGGCACCTCCATAGCCCCACAAAGTTTGAGCAACAGCACCTGTGAGAAAATGTGTAAAACCTCTTAAGCAGATGACTTTGAAAGGAGACATTTCCTTGATGGTGTAAATTCTAGTTACATTATTTAAAAACAGTCTCATTATCATGAGCTCCCGTATAAAAGAACATCCATGTAAATGCCTAGTCATTTGCACCCTGTGAGCCTCTATTTTTCAATAAACTGAGGCTGTAGGGGAGTCAATGGTCTCCAGGTTGCTTCTAGTTCTTATGTGTTCCAGTTCTTATTCTGCTTCTGGGTGGGCTGATATCAGCTTGCCTCAGTAGTTATCACAGCAGGATACTGGGAATAATACCAGACAGCCTTACTCTTTCCATTAAGTAGGTGCTTGTATCATATCTACTTTACAGATGAGGAAGCTTATAGAAAGAGGTAAAATGATTTGCTTTAGGTCATGCAGCAACTAGCAAGTGATAGAGCTAGGATAAAAATTCAAGGACCCTGGCTCCTCAAGTCATGCTTTGCTCTATTGGAGGAAGTTTTGTGACCTGGGTCTTCCAGAGTGCTCTTATCCAATAGAAATGATGAGAGTGCCAATTGTCCAGGCCAGATCTGTCTTTAAGTGCTGCCACTTGGCTCTGGAAAACACAACATCTCTGAGGGGGATATAGGGGTGTCCCCCCTCCAAAGACAAATAACCACCCAGAACCTGTGAGTGTGATATTTGACAAAAGGGTCTTTGTGACTATAATTAAGTAAAAGATCTTGAGATGGCACCATCCTGGATGTAGGGTGAGCCCTATATCTAATGGCAAGTGTCTATGAGAGCCAAAAAAGAAGACATACAGAGAAGGCCATGTGAAAAATGGAGGCAGAAATTAGAGCAATGTGACTACAAGCCAAGATATGACAAGGACTGTTGACAGTCACCAGAAACTAGGAAAGACCTATGGAAAAAATTCTACCCCAGAGCCTTTGGAAGGAGTGTTGTCCTGCTGACACCTTGCTTTTGAACCTCTAGTCTCCTCTCAGAAAATACATTTCTGTGTTCTAAGACATCCAGTTTGTGGCAAATTATTTGGCAGTCCCAGCAAGCAAATACAGGGAGTAAGCCCCCTGGAGGAGTTTTGATGTACCATTGCTCCTCAAAGGCATTTGAGGGTTAAGGTCATTATAGGGGTGGATATCAATACTACAAACCCCTTTGGAAGTATCCAGGAGAGTGGCAGAGGATGAAATTGGCTCCTTCCAAGCCCAGAGCCTTCTTCACTCAGAGGCTTCCAGCCCACTGCTCAGAGGCCATCATTAGTGGCATAACCATCTGCCTGCTGAGCTGCTCAAGAGGGGCCTTGGTTCTCAGCAGTATCCAGGAAAACCCAAGAGTGGCCAGTCATAATAGCCCTCAAGAAGGCTCCTGCATTCCAGTTAATTAAGGTCTCAGCTCACTTGAGCTGCATTTCATCTCTTCTGGCATATTTTGTTTGGTACTTGATAAAGGAGAAGGGGAGGGAGGGAGGACAAGAGAATATATTTATTTCCTGGACATTTTGACCGTATTGGCATTGTCATCTTCTTGCCTCAGGACATCTTGGAAACAGGGATCTTTGATCAATATTCTCAACACTTGAAGGTCACCTACTAAATTCAACCCTCTTTCCCAGGCTGCATGGCTCCCACTCAAAGGCTGAGCTGGTAGGAGTCGTTATGTGGTTGGAAATAACAAAAGGATGGCCAAGAGGCTGGAAACTTGAATCCCCAATATCTAGGACTGGACACACCTGTAAGGCCTGTGAGGTCCAAAGCTCTTAGCTCACACTTGAGAAAACAGGCCCAGAGGAAAGCAGGGACTGATCCCAGGCTGCACACTTAGCTCACTGCCAATTTGGGACTAGGAAGCAGGATTCTTTCTGGCCAATGTTGCCAGGCAGGTATAAATCCCCTTCCTGGCCATCATGAGAAGCAAAGGGTTGGGAAGAAGCCTAAATTCATTTTCTCGCTGCAAGTCCTGTTTCCTTCTTGCAATCTCCAGCCTAACGCACTGATGTTTCTGGGCACTGTGACCACATTCCACTTGATTATTTAGGTCCCTGCCTTGTCTCCTCTGCTAGACCACAAGGCTCAAGGTCAGGCCCTAAGCCTGATATGCATCTGTATTCTCCCAGTTCCTTCCAGGGCCCAACAAGGCCTGACATGGAATAAGAGTTCAGCACATATTTATTGAATGTATGGATGAATGAGTAAATGAATGAAAGAATGGAAACAGAAATGTAACAGTAAAAGTTTTTGTGCTAAAGTACATACTAAGTGTGAATTAGAATGTTCTCATTTTTGTTTTGAATTACATTAGCATTTCATATTTTAGGAGAGAAGAAATTACAGACAAATCCATGCATTCTCATTCCTCAGTTATGGCTAATCCCCGAAGATTTAAAGGAGAAACGGTATCTTGATGTTGTAATTCTATTTTTCTCTCCTCTTTTTCTGGTTGACAGCTATGATATTATGCATGTTTTGAAATGCATTTCCTATAATTTCAGGCCTCTTACATGAGCCCATAAAATTAAGACATGATATTATTTTTCTTCTTTATTTTTTGCTTTGGCATTGTGTGATTAATGTACCCTTTTAGCATATTTGAAAAGTAAAGTTCATTAAATGATACAAGCCTTATATATGGCTACTTAGTTAGCTTTATGGATGTGTATGCTTGGCCAGATCTCTGGGTACAGGGTAAATGGGGCCCAGGGGGGATCTGGGAGCCTGGGCTTGGCAGTTCTGGGTAAGGCAGGCTGGATATGGTAGAGTCCTAAATGTGACCTCAGGGCAGAAGGCATTGACCAGGGGGTGTGGCTTACTCCATGAAAAGGCCTCTCTCAGATAGGATAAGCAGGGAAAAGACCCCATCCAGAAAGCCCCACTGGTGTAGGGCTAGTAGAGGCCACATCCTGCGACTTGTGCTTAGGCTTCATACATTACCGCAGTTTATGGGAAAACAGTTTCACAGCAAAGCCTGCCATTCCAGAGGCAGTAGTGGGGAGCAATACAGCAAAACCAGTTAGGAGGGTTGGCCCCAGACTCCCACTTTTCCTAGCCAAGAGATCTGAGACAAGTTACTCCATGTCTCTGAACCTCAGTTTCCTCTTTTGTAACTTGGAAGCAACAGCATTCTGCTACCAGGAGTTTCATTTCTCTGCATACTTGGCACAGACCCCAGCCCATGAAAGGCACCCAATATGTGTGCCCATGGTTGAGACAGTGGTAAATGGTGAGGGTGGTTGTCCATAGTATGGTAACAACAGCTTCTTATTGAGGGCTTTCCAACTCTTGAGGAAATAGGCTCTGAGAATCAGGATGACTTGCTTGGCATCACAAAGCAATCACCCAGGGCTGTCTCAAGGGTTCAGTGAACTAACAAAGGTCTCAAAATCCACGTCACCAACACTTCCTTACTTTTCCCTGCATCTTCCATACCTTTTAGAGGAGCAGAACTAAAAACAAACCATTCTTCTAGGCTGCTGTTTAGCTGAACTTGAATTTCACTGGGGCTTGAAGGAAGGTTTTTCTAAGAAAGGACACTCAATGAGCTGTCTATGAGTTATGTGAACTATCAGTCAGCAAGATGTCATGGTTGTAACTGTAAATTATATTTGCTTGAAGAAGGGAAACATTGTACCTCACAGACATTCAATGTCAGTATGACTTAAATCAGCTAAGCAGCTGGTTTACTGTGTTCTTTCCCCACTTTGGCCTTTCTGGGAAAGGGGATTGCAAGTATTTTCTAGGTGAGAAGAAACCAGGAGGGTATCTACAGAAGGAGGGGGAGACAAACATCCCTTAGGTGAGGAGAATCATAGTTTTCTGACTTTCAGATGTCAGTTATAATGCATGCATCTTCCAGAACTGCACAGATTTATCTGGTATTTAAGGTGGGGTTGTTTTAAGAAGACAAATCAGGGCAGGTTGAAAGTGAAGAAGTAAGGCCTAGCAGGAGGATGGCCACTCTGAGAAAGACTTAGCCTACTCCTGTGTAAACAGATGGGAAAAGATGGCTCTTCCCAGGCCCCTTCCTCTCTCATGTGATATTATTTTATGGGCTGTTTGGTGAGCTGGAGCTGGTCACAGTCTGAGCAACCTAGTGTATTCCTCCTAACTGTGGTATGTTCTCTAACTTCCCTGCTTCAGTTTCCTGACCTGCAAAGTAGTGTAAATCAAGTGCATATAGTTATTAATGAGGCCATTTTGTTTTGGGTGTTTGTTTGTTTGTTTGTTTGTTTATTTTTTGGCAACTCCACAGAGGTAGAGGAAGCAGCCCCTAGCCTCAGATTGACTCCGCTCAGCCACGAAGTTAACTTGGGGAGCTGGAAGTGGCACTGGTTGGCAACCCAAATATGTTTCAGTGAGAGGGAAGCTGGGCCAAGATAGGCATCTGGCTTGTTCTGCCAGGGTGCCACCTTAAAATTCCCTTGTCATCCAACCTAGCCCCTCTGCCTTTGGTGCTTGCCTGTACTCCCAGAATGCATTACAGCAGAGATTAATCCATTTGCCATGGTGCCAAAAGCCTGTTTAGGCAAATATGTTAACCTTTATTTTTCATTCCCAAGAGCACTAAGGAATTGTTTGGGGGAGATATCCATAGACAAGCTTCATAGATTCTGTGTGTTCTCACTGATATTACATGTGTCAGGGAGCTGAAAGAAATTGCTCCTTGGATTAACATAATTTCTTTCTCTATTTCAAGTCCAGACAGAAAAGAGCACTAACTGACTCAAATTTCACAAACCTGCAGAAGGTATTTGACAAAACCTGGGAGAGGCCATCAGTTCCAAACCCCTCTGCCAAGTGCAGGAATACCCTCTCCAGAATTAGATTTCAATTGTAATACCTCTAAGCACATCCCTTCCTCTGTTTCCTAAAGCAGACTGTTCCAGGTTCAGACAATACCAATTGTTTAGAAAGTTTTCCTTTGACCCAAAATCTCTCTCTCTGAAATGTCTACCCACAGTCCTGATCCTGCCATCTGTGTGCACTTGCCCATGACAGCTCTGGACATAGACAGAGAGGCAACCATGGACCCCCCATTTTCTATATCATCAGCCTTATCCTTAATTCTTCTTATGTTATGATTTCAAGACCCTTCTCCAGCCTGTTCTCCCTTCTGGTTTCTTCCACTTTCTAATCATATATCTAATTATATAACCCATCTGGAATAAATTTAATTGTTCAAAGAGAGGTAAAGATTGAAGTCAATTTCCCTTTGTGTCCACATCAGGTTCCCCCAGAGCACTTGGTAAATAAGCTTTAACTTCCCTGAGATTTTCTTTCCCCTGTTTGAGTGCCATTTCTAAAGTAGGTTTTATACCTTGCTTTACTTTTCCTTTTTCCCCTCAGACTCTGTATAAGTTTCCTATGGCAGCTATAATGAAGTACTACACACTTAGTGGCTTAAAACAGCACACATTATTATCTTATAGTTCCAGAGACCAGAAGTCCAAAATGAATTTCACCTGGCTAAAATCAAGGCGTGGGCAGGCTGCATTCCTTTGGAAGGCTCTAGGGAAGAGTTTGCTTCCTTACCTTTCCCATCTTCTACAGGCCACTCCCATTCCTTGGCTCATGGTCCTTTCCTTCATCTTCAAAGCCAGCAACATAGCATCTTCAAATTTCGATCTCCCTGATTCCTCTCTCTTTGACTCTGTTTTCATCATGACATCTTACTCTGACCAATTCTTCTGCCTCCCTCTTTCACTTACTAGGACTCTTACATTTAACCCACCCATATAATCCAGAATAACCTCCCCATACCAATATATTTAATTAAATCACCTCTGCAAAGTACTTTTCTCTGTGTAAGGTAATGTATTCACAGCTTCCAGGGGTTAGAATGTGGACATATTTTGGAGTGGGGGGTGGCTATTATTCTGCCTAACACAGACTTCTGCCTGCAAATTCATGGTGTTAGCAAAATGAGCTTTGTTGACCATGAATATATTCATCTGGAGATTCCACCCCATTGTGCCCACCAGGACCCAGCTTCCCCTCACAGAGGGGTGCTGCGTTATAAAGGGGAAAGGGATAAAGTAGAAGCAACTTCACGGCACAAAACCAGACACACACATGGTATTGGAATCTAGGTCCCAGAAACTCTTCTTTTAGGTCCAGTATGGGCCTAGCTTGAGTATCAATTTAGTGAATGAATGATTGGCTGACTGGCTAACTGAGTGACCTGTTACTACACCCATCATATTCATATGACCTTCATACAGCACTCATTAGAAATAGTCAGTGGCACCCTTAAATGATCAGATTCAATTCCAGACTCCTCAGCCTAGCTTATCTGACCCCAGCTTACTGGTCCAGCTTCACTACTTTCTACACTCATCCATAAGTCCCACCTTCTGGCCTTAGTGAACTGAGTAGGAATAATAATAGCAAACATAGAGTGCTTGCCAAGTTCTAGGCTCTGTTCTGAGAGCTTTAGCTGTATTAACTCATAATCCTTGTAACAGCTTTATAGGTAGGTACTATGATTATCTCCATTTTACAAATAAGGAAGCAGGCCTAGAGCAGTGCAGTAACTTACCCAAGTTAGCAGCGAGCAAAGCAGGATTCCAAATTGGGTGGTTTAGCTTCAGAGCTCGTGGTTTTAACTATCTTAATCTTACACCACCTCTTAAAATACCCTTTGTTTCTGTGTCCTATGTCCTTTGTGCCTTTGTCCTTGCTACCCTGACCTTTGGAGAGCCAGTGTCTCTTTCAAGATACAGTGAACTCTGCCTTGACTCTCTTTACACCCTACCCCCATTATCCTTTTCTCTAGCCCTCACAATCAGTGTACCTTGGGTCATTCTGCACTGCAGTGTGGGCTGCTCCCATGTGTATGTCTCTGAGGCCCAGTTTAGAGACCCCATGAATATTTGGGTTCTTATATCTCAGAGCATTATGACTTGCTGGACTAGTTCAGTGCATGTCCCACATGAGGAAAAGTACCTGATTCTCAACTCAGGTACGATTCTCAACTCAGGTATGTGCACTTCCCACCTGAGAGAGAACCCTTGAAATCAGAGGCTTTTAAACTTTAGTGGGTCATGGGACCTTTTTGAGACTCCCATGAAAGCCATGGAAGCTTCTCCCCAGAAAAATGTTCATCACACACACTGTAGACAATCTACGAAGGTTTGAGGCACTCCTGAAGCCCATCTGGGATGCTTCATTAAGAGGCCTTCCCCATGGAAGGAAAGCTGGCATTTACAGAGCCCTTTTTAGGCACAAATCATATTGCCAGAGCCTTTCAAAATAATTGTCTCATTGAACCCTCTTAGTGCCCTGGGAAGCAGACCTTTCACAGTTTGCCCTAAGTCACACAGCTAGTAAGAGGGTGGTAGGCACTAGAAGCCTGGCCCCCAGTCTCAGAATCCCTTGTTTTCCCCAGCCCTTGCCAAGGAAGCTCACAAGCTAGAGGTGGGGGCCCTGCAAATAAAGAATCAGCTACAACAAAACAGCAGTTACCCCAGCTATCTCCTCAGCACTCTGGGAATGTATTTGGAGAACAACTCTGGTTGCTGGCCAGGATACTGAGGATCTTGAGCTTAATATTTGGTAGAAAGGTACAGTGGCCAGGAGATGGGCTGACAGAAAGCATGTCAGAGTAGAGGGGCTGGATGCTGGGAGGAAGCAGATAGTAACTAGAATGGAATATCCTGAGGTGCCTACCAGGTCAGTGGGGAGGGCTTGAAGCCAAAGAAGAACCTGGGGTCTCATTGGGGAATAACTCTTCTCTTCCAGCCTCATACCCAGCACACAACTTCTTGGGGAGGCCTTTAGTGCTGTCTGCTGTGGCCCTTGTTGGCTCTAGCATTGCTGGAGTCAACTTGGCTAGAATGAAGGAGGTCAGCAGACTATATAGGGTGCAAAATCACCCAAGGTCAATAGGCATGAGCTCTGGGTCAGGCTTTACCTCTAACTTGTTGGGTAACATTGGGCCATCCCTTCTTGTCACTGGGCTGCAGGCCTCTATCTGTACAATAAATAGGTCCTCACTGCAATCAAGGACCTGGAACAATCCTAACATTTTTGAGCCACCAAGGAAATTATCTGTGACAGAGCAAAAGTACATCATTATCAATTCAACATATACTAATTGAGGTTGTCTATATGCAGGCACTGGGCTGCTTCTGAGGCTCCAGGAAGGAGGCCAACCCTACCCATGTCTTGGGGAGCTTTCTGTTGGGCAAGGACAAGGGGCATGAAAAACAAGCATGAAAAAGCTGCATATGTACCTTGGGCTCTGAAAATCATCCCTATAAAGTGTCCAGGAGCTAGATGTCCCTGAACAAGGTGCAGAAATGGCCTATACATCCATCAGAAGTGGGCACAGACAAACACCATGAGGAGACAGTGTGAAGCGGGAGCCATGTGAACCTCATACCTGTTGGAGACTTTCAGGCTGTGAGGCTGAGGTAAGAAGCAACATTGAAAAAAATACACCTTGCAAGGCTGTTATAGGGCTAGAATGAGAAAATTTCTTTGTATGCCTAGAGCCTGGCCAACGCAGATGCTCCACAAATGATTGCTTTTATTCGCTCCATTTTCCAGACAAGACAACAGAGGCCCAGGGAGGTTGCAGTTATTTGTCTAAGATCACAAAGGAACCTAATGGCAGAACTCAGATTCTCACCCAAGCTGGGCTAGTTTCTGGCCCCTCACACTTTTCCTCACACCGTTGGGCTCTACATTACTTTAGACTGACTCTAAATTTTTAAAAACTCTCATTCGAATTAAATATTTTCCAGTATCATTAATTTTCACAAGTATATATGGGGCCTGAGGGAAGTTTCCCAAGAAAATTTTTGTCTTTGTCAGTCCTTGCTTCTGAAAACCCTTAGTCTTTTCCCACTGTGAAGCTGGTGCCAGGTTTTTGGGTAGTATTGGCTTCTCCTGTATGTGCACACATGTGCATAACACACATGCACATCACCCTGCTCCCTACCTTCCCTTTTTTGGCAGAACTTGAAATGCTTATTAGCTGCAGTGCTTTGCCTGCAGAATAGGTGGAGGCTTGGAACAAGCATGCCGATTCCCATCTGGCTTCTGACTTTCTGCCCTCAGTGATAACTGAGGCGCATGGGCTCCCTCATTCTTTAGGGAGATTGCTGACTATCTTAGGACCAGTCACAGCTCTTATCAGAAAGGCAAAGAGGCAAGTTGGAAGAAGTCTCAGCAGGGCATAAAGGGGAGGGGTTAGGGCTCCAACCCTAAGCCCTAGCTTTGTCACCAACTCCTGGCCTGATATTAGGCAGGGCCCTTCTTGATCCTGGGCCTTAGAGTGTGGTTGTATAAATCAAGGGGCTTGAACTAGAGCAGTGGTATTCAGACCATGTTCTCTCACATTCCCAGGGTAGTGCCTTGGGGGAGCAAGGATGAGGCCAAGGTTGTGGCTTCTCTAAAAAACAACAAAAGAGGATTCTTGAGAAGGTTGAATGTCTCTAGATTGAATGACCTCCAAGAAACTCTCTATCCTTGATATTCTATAATTGTGCATGCATCTGTGTGCATGTTAACAGGGAGAGAGTGCAATATGAGATCTGTCCAGAAAAAGCCCAACCATTGTTAATATAACAAGACTGGTTTGTGTGACATCAATATAACCTGGCAGCCAAGGAGAGTGGACTGGAATGTGCATGTGTAAACAATGATGACTTAACTGGACTAGTCATCAGAGGCAGTAGACACTGTTGAGTGAGCATGTGTGCTGGGCGGCTGTCGCATTCAAAATGACTGAGAGAGTAGAGCAATGAATCTGCATCAAATTTTGCGTTAAGCTTGCACATTCTTATGTGGAAACTATTCAGATGATTTAGGAAGCCACAGCTATGGGCAACTGGTGATTGGCAGCTTCATCACAACAAAGCACCTGCTCATGCATCACAACTGATACAGAGCTTTTTGGCAAAACATCAAATCACCCAGGGAACTCAGCCCTCCTACAGCCCACATTTCGTGCCCTCTGGCTTCTGGCTTTTCCCAAAACTGAAATCACTTTTGAAAGGGAAGAGATTTCAGACCGTCAATGAGATTCAGGAAAATACAATGGGGCAGCTTATGGTGATTGGGAGAACTGTGTGAGGTCCCAAGGTGCCTAGTTTGAAAGAGACTGAGGTGTCATTGTGGTATGTACAATGTTTCTTGTATCTTATATCTTCTTCAGTAAATGTCTTTATTTTTCATATTACATGTCTAGATACCTTCTGGACAGACCTCATATATTCTGGCACGTTTGTACATTACCTGTGTGCTGGGGATGTGCGAGTATTTTAATGTCGTGTCACCTTCCCTGAACCTCCTGACTAGGATTGGCAACACTCAGCCCGCATGGTCACCATCACATTACCCTAGGTTTGTCTTAATATTACTTATTATGGAATTATTATTCATAACAGTATAAAATCATTATGTATTTGTTGTTGTCTTTTTATCTCTACCCCATGTAGAAGGCTTATTCTCAGACAGGAGGGACTGTGTCTTTCCTGACCATGACTTTGTTTCTAGCACCCAGCACAGTGGCTAGTTCCTAGCTGATATTGATTCAATGACTGTATAAGTCATGTGTACCTCTCTGTTTGGGAGGGATTAGGGTATACTGCATAAAAGAGTAGTCAAAGAACTGCTCTGAACCTAGCAAGCTCTGCACTTGGCCTCAGTCTGAATCTTGAACCAATTGATCTGTCCCTTGGGGGAATGAAAAGTGCTAGAGGAAAACATAATCAGTAAAATTTCAGGTATTTCATGTAGCGATAATTTTGCCAATATATCTCCTAGGGCAAGGGTGATAAATGAAAAAAATAAACAAATGGGGCTATATCAAATTAAAAAACTTCTGCACAGCTAAAGAAACCATAATCAAAATGGAAAGGGAACTGACCATATTGAAGAACATATTTGCCAACGATATATCAGACGAGTTTGATCTCCAAAATATATAAAGAACTCATATATACTTCTTATGGTCATGTGAGGAGGCAAAGCGTGTCTGCCTATGCCTTCATCTTGGTTGGAAGTCCCCTTTCATTTTTTTATTGTATTTATTTACATCCTCTTTTTTTCTTGATGATTCTCATTAAATGTTTTTCAATTTTGTTTATTTTTTCTCACCGATGTTTTGAATTGTTTTCTTAGTCTCTATGTCATTTATTCTGCTCTGATTTGATAATTTCTTCCTTCTACTCACTCTGGGCTTTGATTTTTGTTGATTTTCTAGTTTTTTTATGTGTAAGTTGGTTGTTTAGTTGACATTTCCTTTCTTCTTTAGACAAGCTTGTATTGCTATGAACTTCCCTCTCAGGACACTTTTTGCTATGTCCCATAGGCTTTAGGTTGTTGTGTGTTTATTTACATTTGTTTCCAGGTATTTTTTATTTCTTCATTGATCTTATTGCTAACCCATTCATTATTTATTAACATGTTTTTAGACTCCATGTACTTTAATGTTTTTGAGTTTTTTCTTGAGGTTGATTTACTTTCAAGTCATTCTGATCCAAGGAAATACCTAATATCAGTTTAAATCGTGAATTTGTTAGCATTCATTTTGTGTCCTACCATGTGGTCTATCTTTCAGAATGTTCTACTTATTTGGGGTGAAGTATTGTGTAAATATCCATTTGAGTTAGTGTGTCACTTAATGCTACTATATCCTTGTTGATTTGTTGTCTGAAGGATCAGTTCATTGTTGACAGTGGGGTGTTAAAATCCCCTATAATGACTGTATTGCTGGGTATTTCTTTCTTAAAGTCCTTCAAGATTTTCTTTACATATTTAGGTTTTCCTATATTGGGTGCATATATGTTTTTAAGGGTTATATCTTGCTGGATTGATCCCTTTAGTATTATGTCGTAAGCTTGCTTGTCTCTTGTTATGGACTTTGTTTGAAGTCTACTTTGTCTGATAGAAGTATGGCTACCCTTGTTTCCTTTCACCTCCATTTGCACAAAATATTATTTCCCATCCCTTCACATTTAGCCTGTATATATCTTTTGTTCTGAGGTGGGTCTCTTGTAGACAGCAATTATGTGGGTCATGTTTTAGTATTCATTAAGCTACTCTATATCTTTTCATTGGAGCATTAATCCATTTACATTTAAGGTTATTATTGATACTTTTTAATTGGAGCATTAATCCATTTACATTTAAGGTATTATTGATACTTTTTCACTGTCATATTTTCCCTCTGTACCTGTGTTCCCCTCTCTTTCTATTTCTGCTTCTTGTTAAAGCAACCCCTTTAGCATCTCTTGCATTGCCAGTTTGGTGGAAATGCACTCCTTTAGCCTCCTTTTTTTTTTGGTCTGGGAAGCTCTTTCTTTCACCTTCCATTTTAAATGAGAGCCTTGCTAGATAGTGTAGTCTTGATCCTAGGTCCTTGTTTTTTCTTACTTGGATTATTTCATGTCAATCCCTTCTGGTCTGTATTGTTTCTGTTGAAAACAGCTGACAACTTTATCAGAGCCTGCTTGTATGTCACTAGCTGTTTCTCCCTTGCTGTCTTTAAGATTCTCTCTTTGTTTTTAAATATTGCCCTTTTAATTATATGTCTTGGAGTGGGCCTGTTTGGGTTCATCTTGATTGGAACCCTCAGTGCTTCCTGGACTTGCATGACATTTTTTCTAACCATGTTAAGGAAGTTTTATGTCATTATTTTTTCAAACAAGTTTTCTATCCCTTGTTCCTTTTCTTCTCCTTCTGGTATCCCTATGATACAAATATTATGTTTTATGTTTTCCTGAAACTCCCTTAAACTATCTTCATTCTTTTTAGTCTTTTTTGGTTTTATTGCTGTGTCTGGGTGTTTATTTTTGTTACCTTGTCCTCCAACTCACTGATTTGATCCTCTGCTTCATCTAGCCTGCTTTTAATTCCTTCTAATGCATTCTTAACTTCCTCCTGGCTCTTAGTCATGGTTTCTCTGTCTTTCCATGCTGATGTAGTTCTCTGTACATTCCCTGGGGCTCCTATAGAGTTCCTGGTAGTTCTCACTGAGCTCCTTGAGGATCCTCATAACCATTGTTTTGAACTCTATGTGTGATATATTGTTTGCCTCATTTTCATTTTGCACTCTTTCTGGGGATCCCTCTCTTCCTTTCATTTAAGAGTTTTCTCTTTGTCTCTCCATTTTGGGTGACTCTTCTTACTTGTTTCTCGATATTAGATTGGTCTGCTTTGATTTCTGGTCCTCGTGGAGTGGCCTTCTGTGTTAGGAGACCTGTGTGAAACTCGGGGTTACAGTCACCTTGATCTTCTGAGCTCAGTGTTCTTGGGATGTCCTTTATTTCATTTATGTGAGTTCTCTTGTTGTAATTGTTTTTAGTTGTTGTTGGGTCATTTTGCAGGGGTTCTTCCTTCTGGTTGGCTGACTGAGAGTCACACTGCCCACCATGTCTTGTGTGCTGTTATAAAGGTGCCCCCAGAACAAAACAAAACAACCCCTGAAGCAAAACCCACACTCATAAAATTATCTCCCATCCACAACAACACTATCAACAACAAATGAGCAAATATTAATAAAGGTAGAAAGAGATTAGACCATTATAAGAAAGAAAAATTGAATATGAGATGTCTAATGGAAAGAAAATGATTTTGAGAGGATAGAAACAAGAGAAATAAAAAGAGTAGATAATAGGATCAAGGTGAAAAAAGAAAGAAAAGGAAATTTATATCTTATAAAAAAAGGGAGGGGAGAGGGTAAAACAAAGAAAAGAGAATAGTATGAGGTTTAAAAATATTTTTTCTTTTTTTTCTTTCTTAAATGTAGATTGATTTTATTTATTTATTTTTAAATGTAAAAGTTAATTATAAAATATTTTTAAAAATGTAAAACCATTATAAAGTCTCAGCAATTAAACCAACATGACACCAGCACACAAATAATCAAGTAGATCAATGAAATATAATGAACACTCTAGAGACAAATGTATATATCTAATTAATATATGTATGATTAAGTTGATATTTCAGATCAATGGGGAAAATAAGGCTTATTCAACAAATAAGGTGCATGGACCACTATTACTTGAAATAAAACAAATGGAGAGTCCTACTTCACATATTACACAAAAAATATTCAGGTTAGTTAAAAATTCAATATGTAGAATCTAAGGAGTTTTAGAAGAAAACAAAACTAATATTTTTCATGACCTGAAGTAAAATATTCAACCCCAGAAGCTATAAAGTATATATTGACAATATTACTATATTAAACATTTAAGACTATATAATAATATACATATAAAAAAAGTTAAAGGACCAGAAATAGGATAGAAAAGTATTTGCAACACATCTAAAACATGGTTAATAGGTTTTTTGTTTCTTGTTTTTTGTTTTTTGTTTTTATTTAGGGAAAAAAGTTCTATAAACCCTTAATCAATAAATGGGTAAATAATACCAAAAAGTCATTTAAAGCTTTTTAAAAAAAAAAAAAAAAAACAGAAATAGGCAAGAAATATACTAAAACAGGTTTAGTGTCAACAAATAGTAAAGGAACAATTAAAATAACATCACTGTCACAATCAGATTAATGAGTATTAAAAATATTGCTGATATCAAGTATTGCCAACTCTGAAAGGAATTGGGTATTCATAGAAACTTTTTCTGAATCTTAAAGCAGTCCTTTTAGCATATTTTGCAGTGCTGGTTTCATGGAGGTGTATTCTTTTAGCCGTCTTTTGTCTGGGAAACTCCTTGTTTTGCCTTCCATTTTAATTGAGAGCCTTGCTGGGTAGAGCAGTCTTGGTTACAGGCCTTTGCTTTTCATTACTTGGAATATTTCTTCCCATTCCCTTCTTCCTTGAACAGTTTCTCTTGAGAAGTCAGCTAGTAGCCATATCAGGGTCCCCTTATATGTTACTACCTATTTCTCCCTTGCTGCCTTTAGGATTCTGTTTGTCTGTGATATTTGCCGTTTTAATGATGATGTGACTTAGAGTGGGCCTCATTGGGTTCCTCTTGAATAGAACCCTCTGTGCTTCCTGGACTTGAGTGCCTTTTTCTCTCCTCCAATTAAGGAAGTTTTCCATCATTACTTTTTCAAACTGGTTCTCTATCGCTTCCTCATCCTCTTCTCCTTCTGGCATCCCTATTACACAGATATTATTACGTTTCAGGTTGTCTTGTATTTCTCTAAATGCCTCTTCATTCTTTTTGATTCTTTTTTCATTTTCTTGCTCTATCTGGGAGCTTTTTTCTACCTTGTCCTCCAGCTCACTGATTTGGGCCTCAGCTTCATCTAGCCTACTTTGGATTCTTTCTACTCTGTTCTTCAGTTCAGAAATTGTATTCTTCATTTCCTCTTGTCTCTTATTGATAGTTTCTATGTCATTTTTCATGCTGATATAGTTTGCAGTTAGTTCCTCATAGTTTCCCTCTAGTTTTTGGTAATTCTCTCTGAGCTCACTGAGCTCATTGAGCTTCCTTAGAACTGTTGTTTGGAACTGAATATCTGATAGTTTACTTGCTTCTAATTCATTTATTTCTCTTTGTGGGGATTCCTCCTTTCCCTTCGAGTGGGGGGTATTTCTTTGTATTCCCATTATTTGTGAGACTCTTCTCTTTTGCTTCTGCTTCTTAAGTTGATCTGTCTTGATTTTCTGACTTTGTGGTGTGGACTTCTATGGCTTTACTTTCTGGATCTGCCTCTGATGATGTCAGATGTTGACCCTGTCTGACCTTAGGCAGTCTGTTTGAGACTTCCAGGAATCTTCTATTTGTGGCTGTCTCCTTCAGCTGTTAATCTATTCACTGCACTCAGCAGGCCACCTTAGACAGCTCAGGGCGGGGCAGAGGCCCTCCTTGGGGCAGGGTAATTGGGTCCTCTCACGCTGCTGCTGTATGAGGGAGGAGTCCGCACTGTGACCCAGTGGCTACTCTCTCCATTCTCTCCCCAAAGCCTCCGTCTCCAGTCTCTCCTCAAGTGTCACCAGACCCCTCTGCATCCACTTTAGACAGAGATATACTGTCTGTGGGTGCCACTCTGCACTCAGCAGGCAGCTTAGACAGCACAGGGTGGGGTGGAATCCTACCTCGGGGCTATTGGGTCCTCTGACATTGGTGCTGCTCAGGAGGAGTGGTCTCTGCTTGAGCAAAATGGCTGCTGCCACATGGGGGATGAGTGAGCACTGAGATCCCGTTGGCTACTCTCTGTTCTCTCCCCAAAGCCTCCTTCCCCAGTCTCTCCTCAGGCATCTCTAGTCCACTCTGCCCCCACATTTGCTGGAGACCAGGAAAAGTGGCTACAAATAAAAATTTTTCGTTGGCCCTGTTGAAGGCTCTTTGCGTCTCCAGCTGCCTCTCTCTGGCAGAGAGCAACCCTGCTGCTTTTCCCAGCTGGCTGTTTTCTGTGTACTTTTTGGGCTCTGGTGCTGTGGGCTAGAGATCCCCGCTTTTGGTTTAGACCCCGCTCTTCTCAGGGGGATCCAACTGGCCGTTTCAATATCCTTCTGGTGCTGCCACCTGTGGATGCCCCGCCTGCCTTCTTAGGTCTGTACTGGACTCCCTACCAGTTAGATTAAGCTAAAGCTGACTCTTCTGTCTCCGAGGTTACAAGACTCCTCTCTCGCTATTGTTCAGTTGTTTGTTCCAGGTGATTTCTCCCCAGTTTAGTTGTAATTCCAACTTGGTCCTGGGAGGAAGTCAGTGTGACTTCCACTCACTCCTCTACCATCTTGATTCCTAAAAATATTTTTTAAATGTTGAAAAATAGGAATAAAACCAAGAGAATCATCCACCACAGCAGTATCAATGACAGTAAGCAAAGATTAATATAGGTAGAAAAGGAATAAGAAGGAAAAAAAAGCTCATGAGATGTCTAAAAAAGTGATTTTGAGAGTACAGAGGGAGAAGACATTATAAGATTGAGGAAAGAAAACCAGGCTAAGAAAGGGAAAAAGTAAAATTTAAAATGAAAATATGACCAGCAACATTGAAAGAAAAATGAAACCAACAGAGTCAAGAGGGAAGGAGGGAGGCATGGGTGGGGAAAGGGAAAGGAAGGGTCAATCAAGGAACATATATCAAGGACTCATAGACAAAGCCAAAGTGTGGAAGGACTGAGGGAGGGAAATGGGGATGGGAAGGTGGAGACAAATATATTTGAACAAAAGAAAGAATGAAAGAAAGAATAAAAAAAAGGACTGGAGGAAGGCAAAATGGAGTTAGGAGAGGGGAACAGTAAAATTTGAGATTTGAAATACAAAAATAGTGAACATCTAGGAATGCAATTGAAGAAATGCATCAACAACTACCATATCAACAACCAACTAGCAAAGATTAATAAAGGTGGACACAATAAGGATATTTTAACTGCAGGGAAAATAATGTGAAATGACTAATAACAAGAAAAATGGTGTTGAGAGGCTGGAGAAAGGATAAATCGTAGGTGTGTAGAATAGAAACAAGTCATAGCAAGAGGAAAAGTAAGATTTAAAACAAAAATAAGAAGAATAAGGAAGAAGGTAATGCAGATTAAGAAAAGGGAGGAGTAAAATATGAGTTTTGTAATAAACTAAAATAATAAAATAGTGAAATAGGAACAAACTCAAAGAAAAAGAAAAAATGTTTAAAAGCTATGCAGGAGAAAGAGTATTGCAAATATTGTGGAAGACCACAGTGGAATTCTTGTCAGCAGATTCTAGTGTTTGCCACAGTCTGCTGACTCTGGATCTGCCCCTGGTAATATCAGATGGTGTCCTAGTCTAGCTCTAGGCAGCCTGTCTGAAACTACAAGTGATCCACAGCCTGTGGCTGTCTCCTTCTGGCTTGGCTGTTCCCCACTGTTCTGCCTTGCAGGCTTTCCATCAGCACAAGGCCCAAGAGTGGTTCATTTAATGTCCAAGCACATTGCCAGTGCCACCCCCATCTGCCTCCAGAGGGGCCCCCTGGTGTGATTGGAAGGCTGAAATCCCTAAGTCACCACCGGATGGCACTGTTCAGTCTCCAGGGAAGAACATGGGAGAGTTTCCTCACCCCCTCACCACACGTCTTGGTCTGTCCCAGATTATTTCCAATAATGTATGGTTTTTGGTGAATTAGCTGTTTCCTGTGCAGGGCCAATATGTGTAAAAAATGCAGCTCTTTCCTGCTTGATACTGATGGCAGCTCTGCCTAAGAGCCAAGGCTGGGTGGGGCCCTGAACACCCCTTGTTGCACTTGTCTCTAATCTCTCTGCTCTGCTGGTTTCAGTGGATCAGGGCCCGAGGAACCAGTGTAGCTTGTCGTGTCTGACAGAAGTTCAGAAAGGGCCCTTTCAGAGCTTGTTCTTTCTCTTGTGTATATGCATCGGGTAGGGGGTTCCTGGGCCTGGCCTCATTGACCTGCAGAGCCCACAATCCCACATGTGGAGGTTGGGCACACCTGTCTGTGAGGGGACCTGCCTGGCTGCAAAAAATCTTAGGCATTCAGCTCCTGGCCATCCTGTCCCCAGCCTGCCGCTCTAAAAGGAGACTCAAGCCCGAAATCTCTGCTCTGCACAGTCCTCTGCTCACCAGCTATGCTGAGTCAGGTCCCACAGTCCCTTCAATATGATGCTTTCTGCTCTTCCTGTGCAGCTGGACTCCGTGGGACCAAACTGTGCTCTCATTGTGGTTTCTTTGTTGGCAGAGCCACTGCATGAACACAGGTTCCCTGCCAAGTCTTGAGACTGGCCTCAGCTTCTCTTTTAAAAGATTCTCTATGTAGCTCTGTCATTGCAGCACTGAGCCACGGGCTAGTTCTCCACGCATTCCACCTCCCCAAATAGTACAAAGTCTCTCTTGGTCAGGGCTGACCACAGCCTGCCAGTGCCTCTGACAGTTTTAGAGAGTTCCTTTCTGGAACTCTCTCAGTTGGCACTGCAGCTATGGATGTGCTGCTCACTCTGTGTGTGTGTGTGTGTGTGTGTGTGTGTGTGTGTGTGTGTGTGTGTGTCAGGGGGTCTTAGTCTCCCAGACTTCGTATATGCTTCCAGGTCTCTCCAAATTAGGGTTGGTGGTTTCCCTGTGTGGTACCAGGGCCCCACTCTGGAAGAGGAGGGAGCCACTAAGCTGCATTTTCTGACTGGTATCTCATCTGCTTCAGGCACCTTGCACAAGGCATTTCCACCCTCAACTTATAGAATCTCTTACCATACTCCTTGGCTTTAAAAATGTATATCATCTCAGATTCAATTGATTGTTCAGGTTACTTGTTGGAAGATCAGCCAAAAATCTATTCTGGGGGCACGAGCTGGTGATCTCAGCTCCCACCTACTCAGCCACTGTCTTCTGCTCCCCTGGGCATACTTTGTGGAATGGCTGGGTGTTTGGAGACTCAAGCAGCAAAGGGCTCATGCATTTGATACAAGGGTCAGATCACACAAAGGCAGAGAGGCATCTAGCATGCAGTGTCTTCAGTACAACCTGGTCCAAAAGGTACTAGTGCATATGATAGTTCAGGCATTCTTAAAATCAAGAAGAAATTCACAATGTCCTCAGGATAGATATAGGAGGCCAGTAGCAGCCAAATATCCATGAGGTACTCTTCTTCTCCAGCCCCACTCAGGTCTCTGTGCCTCTTACTTTTCTTTTCTCTGGAGACCATTGTCTCATAAATGTTTCATGAGCATCCATCTCATCACTGCTGTTAATGATGTCACAAGGCTCACCAGCTCCAGAAGGAACTTCCACTGCAGGAACCTGAGAGGCTTCCAGGCCACAAAGATATTTCATTTCCTACTGAACAACATTGGTGACAGCTTTCTTGACATGTCCAGACCTCATGACAGCTGGGTCTGAATTGGCATAATCCACCATGGTTATATGACCAGAGAAGGCATTGTGAACTTGAGTGTCTTCCCTCTCTTGGGGATGACATCTATGTCAGAGTGAGGCCAGCCTAGAAGGCCAAGACCTTGGGCTATGTCTCAGGCCCCAGAGCCAACACTGGGAGCCATGGTGCAGCTCTTTCTGACTCTGCACAGCTCCATGTCCATCCTGCTCTGCAGTTCTGTCTTCATTTTTTTTCTGACTCTTCTGTCATTCCCATTTTATTGTTAAGCCTATCAACATAAGAAACTTCCAAAGCTGTAGAGAATTTTTATAAGAGTTTATTCAAGCCAAACTAATAACATGCTTAGAAGCAAAGTCTCAAATTGATAGAGGAACTCAAGAGTTAAAGATCTTAGCTTTAGTCATAGTTGATATGCTTAAGTGATTAATGCATGTAGAAGGCTATTATTCCAGGAACTGGAATGCATGACTCCAGGAAGTTTACAAGCAATTCAGCCTTTGTGCCCTTGGGGGTCTGCAAGTTATTGAGATGGTATCTGAGCCATTTTGTTCCAGGAAGGGGATGTCAGTAACACAGACAAAGGATGTTGATCAACAGATAAAGAAGTACTAGGAGAGAATCCAAGATGGGGACAGAGTCACTGGCAGGTCTGTTCATCTCCTCACAGATATGGACCAGATTTGCAGTCAGAACACAAAATGGAGAGTGAGTGAAAGTGTCTATGTATGAGAGTGTACACAGACGAGAGTATGGGGCATGTGCAGGAGTATTCAGGAACCAGCTCACCTGAGGGGCACCCAGGGACTAATGGCCTGGGTATTCTAGGTAGACTGGGAACAGATGGCCAAGGCTTTCTAGGCGAACTGCCACTGCTGCCCAGCCCAGCACTGCTGGCGGCACAGACTTGGGGCAGCTGTAGATCAGCTCAGGACCCATGAGCTACCAGTGTGGCGAGAAGGCATGGGAGGTGTGGGCTCCAGAAACATCATGGTAACAGCAGGCATGCCTGAGGTTTTCCCCTGAGGCTAAAGATCTCTGGAGGGAGTGGGGCCAGCATGCCAACACTTTGTGTTATAGTATAACTGCAGGGCTCTTCCAAATGCCATCCAAGAAAGATTCAGAGAGCAACTTTATCTAAAACTGTTGGAGGCTCTAAAAGGAAGTAGCCAGCCCTGACCATGAGAGACTATGTGTTTTTGGGGGAGGGGGAGCATGTGGAGAACAGGACCCCAAGGGTCCAGTGCTACAACATGGGGGCCATACAGAAACTCTTTTAAAAGGGAGGCCGAGGCTCAGCAGACCCAGGCTCGCGTGCTTGTGTGCGCAGGTGGGGCAGAGTGGCTTTGCTAACAAAAACTCAGAGACAGAGAATATGCTGAAGGAATGGGAGGACCCAACCCAGCATGGCTCATGAGTGGAGGGCATCTCAGAGTGGAGAATTCAGGCTGAACTGCTTGTGAGAGAGTGGCAGGCTCAGGTCTGGAAGGCAAGAGCTGAATGCCTGAGATTTGCCACAGTCAGCCGGAGCCTTTCACAGGAGAGTCGAACCCAAACACCACCTGTGGGATTACAGGCTCCACAGAGCAGTGAGGTCAGTCCCAGGAATTTCCTGCTGTGTACATTTCCTCAAGGGAAAGAAGAAAAAGTGCCTATAGGGCTCTTTACTAGACACTACATGCTACACAGCTCACTGGGCCCTGATTTACTAAACCTAGCAAAGCAGAGAAAATAGAGACAGGTGCAACAAGGCACTATCATCATTCCTGCATAGCTTCTTAACATCCATTTCATATCCTTCAAGTTTGGACATAATGTGACACAAGGTTATATAATATAGCTTATATCAAATCCCATATATAGTTCTACTTTTCTCTCACTCCATACTACCTCCTTCCTACCTCTTTGTATTTTTGTTTTAACGTCTATTTTTTCTCTTGCTATGACTTGTTTCTATTCCTAACTCTTACAATTGCTTCCCCCTTTAGCCTCTCAAAACAATTTGTGATTGTCATGAGTCATCTTACATTACCTGTATTCAGTCTCTACATTTATCAGTCTTTGCCCATAGGTTGTGGATAAGATGGTTGTTGTTACAGTTCTTCAATCTAATTTCTAGATAGTGACTATCTTTGTATTTCAAATCTCACATTTCACTGTTCCCATCTCCTACTCCATTTTGCCTGCCCCCGCTCTTCCTTTTTTTGTTTTAAATGTCCATTTTTTTTCTGTCTTATCTTGGTTTTCATTCACCAATCTTAGTATTCCTTCTCCCTCTATCATCTCAAAATAATTTCTCTTTCCTCTAGACAGCTCTTAAACTTTTCTGCCTTTCCTTTTGTCCTCTTATTCCCAACCCATCTATATAAATATTAGCTCATATGTTGTTTATATTCCTTTGAAGAGCTTTTACTGTAATTAGGTCTATAACATACCTAATATATGTTGTGACTGTCTGTTTTCCCTCTCACTGGATATATTTTTTTTTGTAAATTTCAGTTTTACATGGGCTACCTTGTTGAAATACCAGTTATTGCTGTATTTCTCCAATGGAACTCCTATTTTTTTCACTACATGTTTGTACTTTAAATCCCATAGGATACTCTCC